>NW_007256297.1:113849-119914 GCF_000164805.1 Carlito syrichta
GGGCACCGGGAAGCCGGAGGGACCCACGGCCCCTGGGGGGCTCGCGGGGGAGCTGGGCCGTGCGGGGCGCCGGTGTGTCCTCCCCGGGGCGGCCCTCGGGGCGGCGGGGCCGGGGTCCCAGCGTCCGCCGCGGGCGTGAGGCCACGGCGTGGGTTGAGTGGTCCAAGGAGCGGGTTTGGAAGTGAGGTGCCAGTGTCGATGGGATCTCCTTCACTCCTTCGAAGGTGGCCTCTGCCCAGGTGTCGGACTCTGACCAGGATGTCGGTGTCCTGCTGTGACGGTGCTTCCGATCGTTAGGAAGCGCCTCGCCCAGAGTCTGCTTTGAGCCAGTTTTCAGGATGAAGACTTTCAGAACTGTGGCACCTGTGGCCGTGGGCACAAGCAGCTCAACCTTCGCACACCGCTGCACTGACCAAGCCGGTGCTTAAGAAAGCCCCGGCGCCTGGCTTCCGTCCAGCCTGGACATCTGTCTCGTGGTTCGTCGGATAAACGATTGAATTGTGCCTAGTCACAGCTTTCTAATGTGTTTTCAACTCAGTGTATTTTCTCCCTTGCGTCTTTTCCTCTTTCCCCTCTCGGGGCCAGGGATGGGTGGCTGATGCCCTGTGCCCCTGTGTCCCGCACCAGCCGCGCCTCTGTCCCCCCTTGGGCTCTCTTGTTATCTGAGCCATACCTGTTGCCTGTGACACAGTTCTCTCATCTGGGGACGTAAGGCACAAGTGTTAAGGGATGACTGCCTGAGCAGTCCAAGCGGGCGCTGTCTGAAAGGTAGCCACGCTGGTGCTCAAGGATGGGGCAGGTGGGGTGTGGCTAGGGTAGTGGAGTACTGGAAAGTCTTCTTTACTGGTGAGAAAAAAATAATAGTGTAGAATTCCTTCTCACAGTGGGGAGATGAAAACGACCTTACACTGCTGCTGCTTAATATATTCTTGACCACTTCCTTCCTTGAGCTGGCTGGACACAGCATTCTTAGGCCTTAGTTCAGAGTCTTCTCTTGCTGGTCGACCCACCCTTAGGTCTGCGGCCACTCCTGGCTTTATTTCTTTGGTCAGAGTCTTCCTGGTTGGTTTGAATTGATACGTCATTTGTAATTAGGGTGATTCCAAAGCCAAGAGGTTGAGAAACCTGGCCCAGGGAGCTCTTAGGACAAATCTACTCAAAAGCAGATCTGAAAGCAGTCTTTGAAATCCATATGTAAAGAAATTACCTTCTATTTCAGACAATGATTTTTTTTAAGTCCCCCCCCCGTCCTTTTCAGTGACCTTTTTAAAAAAATGACTTTTTTACATTTGTTGATCATCCATGGTCTTTTCTTTAAAAATCTTGTTCTTTTTGTATCTGGTGAAAGAAGTTAATCCTTTGTGAATATCCTTCCCTTTATTTGTCTTTTTTTTTTTTTTTGAGTCAGGTTCTCTATCAAAGTCTCATAATCCTGGGTTCAAGCAATCCTTCCACCTCAGCCTCACAAGTAGCTGGTTACAAGTATGCATTGGGGTTGGCTAATTTTTAAAATTTTTTTGTAGAGGCAAGGTCTGGGCAATGGAGTGAAACTCCAACTCAAAAAAAAAAAAAAAAAAAAGAAATGGCTGAGTAACGTAACTCTTCTTTATCCAAGAATTGTTACATAGTAGTCTGTTCTGCTTTTTAATCTTTTGTTTTTAGAAGCCATTAAAAATCATCCTAAACGGTACTGAAGAGACCTAGTATTTTTGGACCCTTTATAAACAGTGTGAAATAAGAGTATCAGCATAACAGAACAACTTTTTATCAGAGATATTGTATGCTTTTGTACAAATGGAGGACAGTGCCTCTAGAATAGTTTTTCCTACATAATATGACAAGATTCAGTTCACAAGAAAAATAAAAGTTCATGATTCTCTTCTTCTTATAATTTGATGCTGTTCATTTGATGCCACATTAATTAATGTAATCAATATATATGAATGCCTTCCAGGTGCCCAGATCTGTGTTAGATGCTGAGGGTGCCAAGAAAAGGCCATTCAGACTAGAGAGTGAAAAGCCTTAGAAGGTTCTGGTGAACTCCCAGACCTGTTTCTATGGCTTGTGGGACCAGATCAGCATGTAACGTTTGTTCTTAAGAAAGCACAGCGAAAGCATGACAGTGCTGTTACATTATGGCTATAGGAGACCTGTGTCCTCCTGACCTGTCACTCAGCCTTCTTCGCGTGTGAAATCCAGCAGGTTTTTCTGTTTGCCTAGGCCTCCCTGTTTCTCTCTAGGAGGTTTCCTTTCATATTGTTTCTTTTCAACTTATTAATTTATTTTTATTTATTTATGTATTTTTGAGTCAGAGTCTCACTCTGTCGCCCAGACTGGAGTGCAGTGGCACACTCCCAGCCACAGCAACCTCGACCTGCTGGGCTCCGGTGATCCTTCCGCCTCAGCCTTCCAAGTAGCTGGAACTACAGGCGTGCGCTTCCACGCCCAGCTGATTTTTGATTTATTGTAGAGATGAGGTCTCGCCAACTTGCCCAGGCGGGTCTTGAACCCGTGGGCTCAGGCAATTCACTCACCTCGGCCTCCCAAAGCGCGGGATTACAGGCTGAACCACTGAGCCCGGCTATTAATTTATTTTTATAACAACCAAGAAGCACTGAATTTTTTTTTTTGAGTCAGGATCTCATTCTGACTCCTGTGCAGTGGCATGCATAATCATGGCTCACTGCAACCTTGACCTCCAGGGCTCACGTGATCCTTCTACCTCATCCTCCTGAGTAGCTGGGACTACAGGCATGCACCATCACGGTTGGCTACTTTTTTTGGCTTTTTTGTAGAGATGAGGTCTTGCTATGTTTCCCAGGCTGGTCTTGAACTCTTAGGCTCAAGCAGTCCTCCTGCCTCAACCTCCCAGAGTGCTGGGATTACAGGCATGAGCCACTGCACCTGGCTCAATCTATTAATTTAAAATCTGTTTCAAATGTTCTGGATTTATTTTAGACAGTATATATCTTTCACATAGACGTCTTAAAGATTAAGTGCTCTATTTTGGGATTTGAAGCAGGAGAGGAAAACATTTTTCTTTCTATTTATAGTATTATAAATAATGTATAAAAGACTCATGGGAAAGAAACTGGAAATAAAAAAATTGGCTATTACTAAAAACAGAAAACAAAGGAGAAAGATAAGTACTGATTCCTTGCCAAAAATTAGCCTCCCCAGTTGTGTTCTGAGGTCTTGGCATACCATGGAAAGTGCAGCAGGCTTTGAGGCCAGCCTCTCTGCATTTGAATCGTGGGCGTGTCACTTAGCTGTGTGATCTTGGGTAAGTTACTTTACTTTTCTGTGTTCAGTTCCTAGTCCATAAAGTGGAGATAAGAGTACTTAATTTGTAGGGTGGCTGTGAAAATTAAACAATGAGTGTGCAGGTAGAACATGTATTAGGTAATAACTCACTAGAACAATGTCTGCACATAATTAGCACTCAGTAAGTTATTATCTCTTCTTCTTGCTATGAAGAATCATTTGCAAATGCTCTTTCTTAGACGCCGTAGTCTTCCTTTTGCTTCGTGGCATGCTTTCATGGCTCACCTTTAACTGATTCGTTCCTTCACATGCTGGGCGTATTCATAACAAGTATAACCTTTGCACTGAGATGTTGAGCAGGCCTAAATTTTATTAATGTTGGTTGCTAAGTTGGATTGCTTCAAAACATTTCTCCTGTAAGCACCCCTTTGAGGGTAGGCTTGAAACTCTGTCTTAAAGAAACAGATGCAATGCCTTGGCCAGGGTCGTGGTGGTGGCTGACATAACTTCCTTACTTCTCGTTCCTGTGTACAGACCATTCGACAATCTCCTTAAAACTTGTTCACCTTATGATTAATAAAGCCAGGGACCATTGCTCACTTCTTTCCTCCTCTGGTTCTGTCACTAACTACTACTTTTTATTTTTATTTTAAAGATGTGGGGTACAATTCAGGGTTACTAACTATTTCTTTACGCGGAACTTCTGCCCCAACATCAAAGCATCTGGTTTCTTAAGTCAACAGGCCCTGTAGAGAGGCTGTGTTGTATGAGTTTCAGCTCTGGGAAGAATGTGTGTGTTTGTTTGCTGGCGCTGGCAGGGTTGAGTCCCGGCTGACCGACCGAATGTGCCTGTGAGTGGCATGAGGGAGCTGTCACTCAGCCTGTTGTCATGACCACCAGGCCTTTGTAACACCCGGAAATCGGAAGGTCAGTGCATTGAACTGCCCTGAACTTCCCCACTCCCTCATTTATTCCAATACTTAGCCTTTTTTTGCTCCCTTTCCCAGCACCCCTATTCCCATCCTCTAGCTTATTTCATCTTCTCTTGAGCTCTGTTTCTTCTGTTCATGTTTGGGTTAAGGAATAGGAATTGTGTGGGATCTCCTTCCGGGTCCCGGTTAAGCAGAGAGAGCCAAGTCCTCAGGAGTCCTCTCCCACAGTGCACCCATCCGACCTTCAGCCCCAGAGGGACGTTATAGTGACTGATGCATGGGGATTTCAGCGAGAATATCAGCAGATTAGATGAAGTATAGTTGATCTGGCAAAGGTTAATCTTCATCTGAGGTTTGGTTGAGTGAGAGGAGAGAGCCAGCCAGGTGTGACAGATGGCTCAAAGGGAATGCAGTGTAACAATTAGGTAAGTTCTCTGCTGACTAAAATATTTGGCTCTGTGCATAGTGATTTTTAATTAGAAATCTGTGTCTCGCGTCTGCATGTGGAAATAATTGGAAGAAGGCTTATGTTCTGGTCAGCTTCAAATGGCTGTTTTCTTTTTGTAATAATAACGATAATAATAGGCTTTCCATTCTGCTGTTTTGATCAGATCCTTCATGTCAAGTTCACAGAGACTACTAACAGTTTCTTCTGCACTCTGCCAATCTCCACACAGCTCTAGTCAACAGGCATTGGCTTCTCAGTGGGTGACTGCAGAGTCTGTGCTCCCCAACTTTGTCCTAGTTGGCCTGTTACCCTGTGTGATCGTCACATGCCAGGCAATGCTTAGCACTGGGTTGCAGTGGCAGGAGCAGGGGAGTAATGTTTCTCCTTCTCTCTTCCTTCCTGTACCATTACCCCTCAATTTCTTTTGCAGAAATTGAACTGTGTTTTGAGGCTGGAGAAATGAGGTTCAGATGTTTTATATAGCTAGGAGCTAATATTAAGGCAGATAAAACCATCAAATTTGTCATGTAATTAAAAATACAACTTTTCTAGAAAAAAATCTGTGTCAGTGGTCTAAAAATATTATGGACTAGATAACTACATTTGTAAATTTCTACAAGTTTTCAGTTCCCTTTCTTTTCTTTTGTGGCTAGTGTTTCTATTGCTTCTCTTTTTAGGAAATTGGTAAAAACTTGTTCTTCCCACTATGTGTTCTCAGTATTCTGAATGTAGGTGGTTTTGAGGAGTAATGGGGCTTGAAGAACAAGCTATCAATTTCTATCAGTTCCATGCAGCTTTTTATTGTTGTCTTAATGGTGACTACAGTCAAAGTTGGGCTGATAATATGTGGCTTTGAGATGGTTTGATTGACTCTTTTTGACAGAGTCTTCATACCTGTAAAGATTGTTAGATGAATGCTGGACTCATGGCTTTTCTTAAGGATTGAGGCTGTTTTTCCTTCTCTTCCCCCAATCCCAGTCTGAGGAAACCATTGGTAGAAACACAATCCTTCCATTGAGAACCTGTGGTTCTGAGAAAGTTTTCTGTGAATGTAATTTGTTTTGTGTTTTGCATTTTAGTCTCTGGCCCTCAATTCCTCATCCACAATATGAGAAGTTTTGGACTAACTTTAATATTTCTTTAAAAATTTCCATGAATCATGTAGAAGAAGAGGAGGCCAGAGGTTGTGATCCCAAATGTTTACTGGTTGATTTTGAATTTAGAAGCAAATTGTGCCTGTTTGGCTTTCTACGCAAACTTGAACATAACATTATTTCACATCTGGGGGTGATTTGATACCACCTCCAGAGCTTGCTTTTGTGAAATGTGAGTGGTTTTTTTTGTTGTTGTTATTATTTGAGTTGGAGTCTCACTCCATCACCCAGGCTAGAGTGCAGTGGCACACTCACGGCCACCCCAGC
>NW_007256297.1:120038-122861 GCF_000164805.1 Carlito syrichta
GTCTCGAACCCACGGGCTCAGGTAATTCACTCACCTCAGCCTCCCAAAGTGCTGGGATTACAGGCTGAGCCACCGAGCTCGACCTGAAATTAAGTGTTCTTAAAGATAGAAGGAGTATTTTTTCATATAATTATGAAAGAGATTTGTCCTATTTTGGGGGGTAATACTTTATTATTCCTTGTTGGCTGAAAAGTCTAATGCTAATAAAAACTACTAGCTTGAATAGTTCAAAAGCACACCCATCAGATAGGTGGCCATACATTGGTTTTGTTTTTTTCCTTTCCTACTTTACTCTGCCACAATGGGGGCAGTTTGAAAAGAGATGGTCAACTGACCATAAGTAGACTCACATGTAGAAACTTACATGTGATTAACTGGCTTAATTTTTTTCATCAGAAGAAAATGTATGTCATTCTAGGGCTTATGAATACTATGCCTCTTATGTTTGCTTTATTAAGAGTTTTGTTCCTATATGTGCTTTAAAAAAATGATTTTCTAGTAGTGTACTTTAGCCAGTTTGCAAGTCTGGTTCAACAGTAAGATCCTGAAGGACCAAAAGAAATTGAATGTGGAAGAAAATTTTTTTATTAACTTTAGTATTTCCCAGACAAGGTAGTTCAGATCAAATGTTTATCTGGTACTTGCTATTTGTCATAAAGGATTCAAAACACAGATATGTTGTATTCAGAATCCAAAGAAAAGGCAAGATCTCAGTGCCCATATTTGAGTCCTTGCTCTGTTGTTTCTTAGCTGTGTGATCATGGACAATCACTTAACTTCTCTAACCTTTGTAGTTATTTTTTAAACTAGAGAAGCAGCTCTAAGGATTGTTTGGAAAGGAATGAAAAGTTTCATCAAAGTAGTTTTGTTTTTGTTTTTGTTTTTTTGAGTTGGAGTCTCTGTTGCCTAGGCTGGAGTGCAGTGGCACGCTTATGGCAAGCGCAGCCTCAACCTGCTGGGCTCAGGCGATCCTTCTACCCCAGCCTTCCAAGTAACTGGAACTACAGGGGTGCACTATCATGCCCGGCTTATTTTTTGATTTATTTAGAGATGAGGTCCCACCAAGTTGCTCAGGCTGGTCTGAAACTCCTGAGCTCAGGTAATCCTCTCACCTTGGCTTCCCAAAGTGCTGGGATTACAGGCTTGAGCCACCGCGCCCGGCCTGTCAAGGTGTTTTGTTAAATGTAAAGTATCACATAAATGATATGATATTCATTTAGACACTTACTGAACTACCGACTATGTACTGAGTGGCGCCCAGGCCTGTAAGTAAACAGAGCTAAGTACTGGGTCTGCCTTAAGGATTTAGGTGTTTAGAGACGGCTTGCTGGGAGTTTGGAAGAAGGTATGACTACTGCAATGCCATGTTCTGGGAAGGCCCCTGGATGCAAAGTGGAGGTCATTCTTAGGGAGACTGTACAGGCTGAAGGAGGTAGGACAATCCAAGACACGCTCAGGGGATGGTCAGTGGAAACTTTAGGGAGAGGTCATTGATGGGTAAGATGACAAAGGTTTCCAGGAAAACATCTAGGGGAGTAAGAAGACAGCTCTTCAGGGGGTTGGAAAGAGAGGAGAGGTGTGGGTGGGGAGTCTGGCATTAGGATTTACTCGTGAATGAGTTTTCATAGATAGTGCTAGACAGGAGGCTGAAGCTGGAGAAACCAGAGGTAGAAATGGGAGCCAAGAAGAACTCCCCTTCCAGGGCTGGTGATTGCTAGAAGCAGATGTGCGATGGGAAAGCAGAATAGAGGGTAGGGAGACCATCCCGTGTACTTGAAGGGCTAAAGGTCCCCAAAACACTCCCGGCCTCCTGGACCTTGTTGAAGGAGAGTGGGAGCCAAGGTGTGAGAGACCCAGGAGTGTGAGACAGTGATGCCTATAGACAGAGTTCGGAATATTCGTGAACAAGGGTAAGGCTGAACATTTGCTATAATGTGCTCAACAACTTGAATTGAGCTTATGGGGCTGACCAGCTGGTCATAGCCCTGGCTTTTGCTGATGCGGCTGGATGACTTGAGCTGGGAGTAGAACACAGATGTTCCAGCATAGCACTGCATTTGAAAGTGATTCGTAGATGTGTTCTACACTGATGCATTTGCTTTAGGGATAAGGCAAGGGTGCGAGGCCCCAGTGATAAGTCATATCGTTGTGAATTCTGCCCTGCTCCTTGAGGTCAAAGTCCCCTTGACAGAGCTCAGCCCTTCTAAGCCTCAGTTTCCCATCATATAAGATGGGGCAGTATCATGAGGTTTTGAAGAGAAAATATATGTGAAAATGTTTGGAAAGCATTGAAGTGCCAAGTGTGTGATTTGTATAACATCTTATAAGCCTGTTGTGTCACAGCCTCCACGGCCCAGTTGTCAGCCAGGTGATCCTGATAAATACACCTCTTGAACCAGTTCCCAAGGAGTGTGTGCATTAAAGGATTCAGATGAGGCATCATGCATTTGGTTTTATCACTTGGCAGGGGTGGGTGACAGGCTTCGGTCGGGGTGGCAAGAATGACAGCAAGTCAAGATCGGTAGCAGTATAAGAGGTGTATGTGGTGGTTTTCTATTTTTAACCTTTGTGATTACATCAACTTTTTAACTTGTTAATATGATTGGTAGTTGTTGGAGGCCATGGTTTAGGGTGATAGGTACTTCTCAGGAACTTTGCTTGAAAGGATAGCAGACCAAGATGTTGGCGGCATTGTTTTTCCTTATGTGCATATTGCTTTAGCCTACGATTTCACCACTTCCTGGCCTACATTAGCCCTCCTTCCTTTTTTTTTGAGTTGGAGTCTCACTCTGTCACCCACACTGGAGTGCAGTGGCCGCTCCT
>NW_007256297.1:122881-126262 GCF_000164805.1 Carlito syrichta
TATTTCTTGCCCAGACTTAAATCAGCCAAAAAGCCCTAGTTCCTTTTTAGTCGGATATGGTATTCAGATCCCAGTATGACCACTAGGATCCAGTTTTTCAGTGGATGGAGGTAGAATATACAAATATAGTTAAGAAATATGTATCAATGTCTTATACTCATGATTCCTGTTTGAATTATAAAGTTTTAGTCTAACACTTTTGCTTCTATATTTCATTTTTATTTTATGCTAAATATCTTGCTTTTCATGATGTGCACACAGTTACTCATTGGCTTTATTGTACAGTATGCGCTTGTGGACACGAGTGTGTGTGCCCCCACACACAATTTCAAAATAGAAATACCAGTATTTCCACTAACAATATTATAAGTAAATACTGGTTAAGATTACTTTGCCATTCTTCTTTGTTCCTAGAATATAGCATCCCAGGGAGAGATGTTTTTAAATCACTGGAAATAATTCCTTCATGCCACCTCCTTGATACACAGATATGGTTATTTGTTTCATTTTATCTTTTTTTTTTTTTTTTTTTTGAGTTGGAGTCTCACTCTGTCACCCAGACTGGAGTGCAGTGGGCACTCCTGGTCACCGCAGTCTCGACCTGCTGGGCTCCGGCGATCCTTCCGGCGATCCTTCCAGTCTCCCAAGTAGCTGGAACTACAGGTGCGCGCGGCCACGCCCGGCTAATTTTTTGATTTATTGTAGAGATGAGGTCTCGCCAAGTTGCCCAGGTGGGTCTCGAACCCACGGGCTCAGCAATCTACTCACCTCAGCCTCCCAAAGGCCCAGGATTACAGACTGAGCCACCGAGCCTGGCCCAGCCCTCCTTCCAGTTAAAGTGACCCTCTTGCTGGTCCCTTAAGCTCCCCATGTGCTCTGTTGCTTCTCTGTGTTTGTCCTCATGGCTTTCTTCTTGTCGGAATGCCCTTCCAACCCTGGTTGGTTTTTCCTCTTCTCTCCTGTAACATTTAACTGTGCCATGTAATTCAGCATTTAGAATGTTCTGGCTTATATTTAGCTTCATTTTTAAAAACTTTTATTCCCTCATGCCTGTAATCTTAGCACTTTGGGAGGCAGAGTCCAGAGAATTGCCTGAGCCTGGGAATTCGAGACCAGCCTGTACAACTTGGCAAGACCTTGTCTCTACAATAAACCAAAAAATTAGCCAGGTGTGTTGGCACACACTTGTAAGTTCCAGCTACTTGGAAGACTGAGGCAGAAGGATCTCTTGAGCCCAGGAGATGGAGACTGCGGTGCCCATGATCATGCCACTGCACTCCAGCCTGGGCGGCAGAGTGAGACTCCAACTAAAAAAAAAAAAGTTTTATTCTCCAGATTCTAAGCTCCTTAAAGGTAGGGCCAAGCCAGTACTGAGCCCTTCATCATTCATTTTTACCTCACATGCTGTGAGAGAGAGAGTAGCCATGAAATATAAGTTTGAAACCTTGCTCTGCTACTTTCCAACTTTGTGACTTTAGGCAAATTACTTAAACCTCTCTGAGCCTTCTTCATTTATAAAGTAGCAGTAGATGTCTTAATATATATAATAATGATATAAGAAATGTTCAGTAAGTTTAAATATTATTATTCCTTAATCCAACATTTATTTATTTGAGTTGGGGTCTCACTGTGTTGCCCAGGCTGGGAATCAGCAGCCTAGTCACAGCTCACCACGTCCTTGGCCTCCTGGGCCAAGGAGACCCTTCCATTTCAGCTTCCTGGGTAGCTGGGGCTACAGGAAAGCAGCCATACCTGGCTAATTAAAAAAATTTTTTTTGTAGAGATGAAGTCCTGCTGTGTTGCCTGGGCTGTCTTGAACTCCTAGGATCAAGCAGTCCTTCCACCTCAGCTTTCCAAAGTGCTGGGATTACAAGTATGAGCTACCACGCCCAGCCTCCAACAACTGTTAATATTGAGCACCTACACACATTAGGCACTGTTCCAGGTCCTGGGAGCTGGTATGGAATACAGCAGACAAGACTTCTGCCTTTATGGAGCTCAGTGGGCCAACAGGAAAAATGGCCACAGAGCAATATGTACTTGTAAGTACCAAGAAAAAAAAATAACCACAGGAGAAGAATTTACAGAGGTCCTTTTAATCCTAGGGCCTTTGGAATGTTCACTGAGAAATTATTTCAACTGATACATGAAGATGAATAGAATTTTGTCAGGAGGAGTGTTCCAGTCAGAGAGAACAGCATGTTCATAAGGCCTGGATCTGGAGAGAACTTGGCATGCTCAAAGATCTGGAAGAAAGCCAGTGTGGTCATAGCAGAGGGAGTGAGGGGGTTAGAGCCCATACCCAGTGGGTGCACAGTGAGTCTTCATGGTTCTCTCAGCTTAGTCACCTGGCACCTGGAACACATCTCTTTGTCACTGCCTTTTTTTGAAGTGAACTAATGTAAAAATTAAATGCTAAAAGTTTTGAAATGGAGCATTTTTATTGAGCATGGTTAGATGAATTGTTTCATGGAGATGCATTTTTCAAAAACTTAACCTACGCTTTTAAGTGCCAAAGGTTATTGTTTGTTTGCTTTTTTTTTTTGAGTTGGAGTCTCATTCTGTTGCCCAGGCTGGAATGCAGTGGCACACTCACAGCCACCCCAGTGTCGACCTGCTGGTTCTGTCGATCTTTGCACCTCAGCCTTCCAAGTACCCAGAACCACAGGTGTGCACTACTGCATCCAGCTAATTTTTTATTTTATTGTAGAGATGAAGTCTCACCAAGTTGCCTGGGCTGGTCTTTCAACCCGCGGGCTCAGGCAGTCCACTCACCTCGGCCTCCCAAAGTGCTGGGATTACAGGCTGAACCCCCAAGCCTGGCCTTGCATGCTTTTTTAACAGAAATCTTTCTAATATACTTCTCTGCCTTCTTTGTCAACAACAATATGACCCTAGATCACTAAGAAGAGATTAAATTATACTGTGAAAAGATTGTTGTAGTTTGAATGTGCTCCTCATATGTTAGTAACTTAATCTCCAATTCAACAGTATTAAGAGGTGAGACCTTTAAGGGTGATTAGATCATGAGGGCACCCCCCCAATGGATTAGGGCCTTTGTCTCAGGAATAAGCAAGTTATTTCAGGAGTGGGTTAATTATAAACGGGAGATGTCTGGCTCTCTTTCCCTTCTCCATCCCGTGTGCTTGCTTCCATTTTTGCCATCGGACAGTCCTTGCCGAATGGCAGCGCCATGCTCTTGGACTTCCCAGCCTCCAGGACCACAAGCAAAATACACTTCTTTTCTTTATCGATTGCCTATTCACCAGTATTCTGTTATAGCAGTAGAAAATGGACTAAGCCGAGCTCGGTGGCTCAGCTTGTCATCCCGCACCTTCGGGAGGCTGAGGTGAGTGGATTGCCTGAGCCCGCGGGTTCGAG
>NW_007256297.1:126441-134649 GCF_000164805.1 Carlito syrichta
GACACTCTGGGCGACAGAGTGAGACTCCAAATCAAAAAAAAAAAAAAAGAAAGAAAGAAAGAAAATGGACTAAAACAATGACTCACATTATTTTATTTATTTGTTTGTATGAGTCAGAGTCTCATTCTGTCACCCAAGCTACAGTGCTGTGGCACAGCTCAACACAGCCTCAGCTCCTGGGCTCAGGTGATTCTTCCACCTCATCCTCCTGAGTACCTGGGACTACAGGCATGCACCACCACACCCAGCTAATTTTTTGATGTTTTGTGGAGATGAGGTCTCACTTTGTTGCCCAGGCTGGTCTCAAATTCCTGGATTCAAGCACTCCTCTTTCCTCGGCCTCCCAAAGTGCTGGTATTACAGGTGTGAGTCCCTGCGCCTGGTGACTCACATTATTTTAATGTGGTATGGCATTTAATACCCACAAGGGCTACTGAGATATGTGAGGTTATTTTTTCCCATTTTGAATAGTCCAGATTCATGTTTAATACAATTATCTGTTTACTTTTTTTCTGCAGAAATTATACTCCCCTTGTAATATCCTTTTCTTCTTGCTGCTGTCCCTGTCTCTAGATACATCATCGTAAAGTTTGATTTTCTTCCTCTGTATGCCAAGAAAGCAGATTTCTAATATTAGGCAATTTGAACAAGTTCAGTAAATTGAACTAGAATGATGGTCTGCAGGTTTCTCTTAGATGTCGAGCACATAGACATTTAATGCATGGATAGTGGCATCAAGGATATCCCCTGCTTCCTTTCAATAAGTACTGGGTGGTTGAGGTGTCTGGATAATGGGGGCTGCTGCCGCCTCTCCTTTAACTCTGGCATATCATAGCACAGGGAGCTGATTTATTTCTTTGTTTGTTTGTTTGTTTGTTTGTTTATTGTTAACAGATACATAGCAGTGGAAAAGCAAGCTGAGTGATTAAATTATTGATGAGTCATAGAGTTTTAAAGCTTAGAGGAACTAGAAGGGCTGTTGTTCACCCTCACCATGGTAGTGATGTGAGAGTGTGCAGCCCAATCTCATACAGCTTTTGGCAGAGCTGGAAGTAAAATTCAGGTTGACTGTTTATTAGCCCAGTGCTCTGCTCTGTATCCTCCTGCCTCTCAGAAAACTCTGAATAATTGAATAGATTGGAAAACTTGTACATTATTTTATGGTTAGCTTTTTCACTTCTAAGAATAGTCTCCTTGAGAGCTGGAACATTTGTGTCTTATTTTTGGCTTCTGTTTCATGATCCTAGCGGTGCCTTATTTAACAGAGCTGTATTCTGTTAAGATTTTCTTCCTGCCTGCAAAAGCATCACCCAGGCTGTGTTCCCAACCTCTGTTGCACATCACCATGTCCTTTCCCTGTGTCCCTTAGTTGGGGCTTGGAAGCCTAATCCTAGATTCCCAGACTTTATGGGGTCACCAGAGCCTTGCCTTTGTAACATGATTCCATTTACCTCTATTGTTCCTGTGAGTGAAGGAGCTTAATTCAGTTTTACTCCTGAGGAAATCGATTCCCAAGAGAGAAAATGATTTTTTTCCGCTTCCCCAACCCGTTAGTTATTGGACTCTGCTTAATGCTCATTTGCAGTTTTGTTTTCACTGTGATAGGCTTTCTTTTGTAGATGAAATGCCTAGCATTTTTAGCCTTTATGTTGAGACCTCTGCATGTGAGAAGTCTGTTTATAGAGCATAACCATCACTAGATCAGAGCATGTGTGGCCACTGCTTTTTCCCCAGTGCCCTAAATAGGGTGGATACATGGTGGGCACACAGACATATCTGTTGAAAGAAGGAATGTGTACGAGGATACAGTCACTGAATTCACTACCTTTTCTGCTGCTCCTGATGGCGAGAGGGTGAGGCCATTTGCAAGTGGCTTTTAAACTGAGATCTGCCATAGGAAAGCTGACCTACACTCAACTGTGGCAGTGTAAATTCTTCCAGTATTTTACTTTTGATCAGGTGTGCAACTAAAGACAGGCAGAAGTTTCTATGACTGAATTTTTTTCCAAGTTCCAGTAACACTTGGGACTAACTTTAAGTTTTCCAAGCTTGTAGTAACTGTAATTTCATTAAGATTCAGTTTAATTTGATGTGAAGGTGAAGTTATTTCCATGAAAAGTTTAGTGTTTTGTTGCCTTTCTTCATTTCTTTTTTTTTTTTCTGAGTAAGAGTCTCACTCCCAGGCTGGTGTGCAGGGGCACACTCACATCGACCTGCTGGACTGCGGTGATCCTTGCGCTTCAGCCTTCCAAGTAACCAGAACTACAGGCATGCGCTACCACACCCGGCTAATTTTTTATTTATCGTAGAGGCGAGGTCTCACCAAGTTGCCTGGGCTGGTCTTGAAACCACTGACTCAGGCAATCCACTCGCCTCGGCCTCCCAAAGTGCTGGGATTACAGGCTGAGCCACCAAGCCCGGCTGCCTTTCTTCATTTCTGATCAGAACTAGGGGTTCTTCACACGACCATGGAAATTGGACACTGTTAATTCAGGAACTCTAAAATGCGGGGCCTCCTGCTCAAAGGTCATAGGCAGCAAGTACGTAGATTGTACCATCTACCTCATCCGTCTGCCCTTATCAGTGAGTGAGTGGATAGTCTTGTGCCATTAGCTCTCAAGGTGGGTGTGTTTTAGAGAAGGTAGCACAAACTGTCCCCTGCTTTCTAACATAATGAGTTCCTGAAAACCTCTTGACAGTCAGATGGCAGCTATGAATGCCAGCCGGTCTCCCTGCTGCGTAGAACTCCCCCACTGGGGGCGGTAGATGACTGTTGGCACCATCTGGGACATAAAATCACTGTTCAACAGGTAAGGGATAAAGGCTCTGAATGTGACTCTGAAGAGGTAGTTGGCGTATCAGTGAGTCATGCTTTTAGGATGTGGCATTAAGAAGTCTACCTTAATCAAGACCCTCTGTTGCTGTGCCTCAGTGTAGCAGGGGCTCTCTGGCCTGTCCTGCGACCTTCCGGTTCATCTATTGGCCAGTGTAATAGAAATTGGAATAAGCTCACATGGTCTTGTGTACCTTTATCATCCTTTCTTTTATATATATATATATATATTTTTTAAACTAAAGATAGCTTACTTATATGGTTTTATTTTATTTTTTAAAAGACTCATGCCAACTGGAGGTAGGATGGGAGTAATTCATGCTCTCCAGGAAACTATAAAGAAGAATGCATCTTTATAAGTTCTACCATTTAGAGACAGCTGCTGTTAACATTTTGAAGGGTGTCCTTCCAGGTATCTTTTTAATTATAAATGTGCACATATAAATTTACATGTTATACTATAACCTGATTTTTAACTCAGTATGTTATGAATATCTTTCTTTTTTTTATTTTTGAGTTGGAGTCTCACTCTGTCACCCTGGCTGGAGGGCAGTGGCACATTCACGGCCACCTCAGCCTTGACCTGCTGGGCTCAGGCGATCTTTCCACCTCAGCCTTCCAAGTAACTGGAACTAGAGGCATGCACCACCATACCCGGCTTATTTATTTATTTATTTATTGTGGAGATGAGGTCTTGCCGCCCAGGCTGGTCTTGAACCTGCGGGCTTAGGCAAATGAATATCTTTCAATATCAGTAAAAACCTGAGACTCTTTTAATAGCAGCTAGTATATTGTTTCATGGCATAACTTAACAGATCTTCAGTTTTTCATTTATGATATATAGACATAGTAATGTCTCATGGGGATAGTATATGGATTAAGTAATAATCCATATAAGAGTATGTGTAAGATACCTAACACAGAAGATGACACGTTGTCATTAATAAACACCAAGGTATGCAGCATCTTTTGTAAAGGTGTATAATTATCCCCTGATAAAGTCCTAAGAGTAGGGTTGCTCAGTTACATGGTATGGACATGATTCTGATTTGTGTCACTACATATCTCTCCAGAAAAATTGGAGCAGTTCATATACTCCCAGCCGCGGTGCAGGAAGGGACTCTGGTCTCCATGCCCTGTGTCCATGGCTGTGGAGACATTTTGCATTTTGTCAAGCTTTTTTTTTTCTTTTCTTTTTCTTTTTTTTTTTTTTTTTTAGTTTCCCAGGCTGGAGTGCAGTAGCACCATCATGGCTCACTGTAGCCTCAGCCTCCTGGGCACAGGTGGTCCATCTGCCTCAGCCTACCAAGTAGCTGGGACCACACATGCACATCACCACTCCCAGTTTTGTTTTGTTTTTTTTGTAGAGATGAGGTCTTGCTATGTTGCCTAAGCTTGTCTCAAACTCCTGGGCTCAAGTGATCCTCCTGCCTCAGCATCCTGAAGTGCTGGGATTACAGGTGTGAGCCACTGTGCCTAGCCTTGTCAAGCTTTTTAACCTTTGCCAGTCTGAAAGGTCATCACATTATTTTTCTTTAAGAGATTAAATAGCTTTTCATATGTTTATTGGCCAGTTTTTTGTCCTTTTATGAATTCATGTCCTTTGCCTAGTTTCCAAAAACCTATTTGAGATCTTTATCTTTTTCTTATTGATTTATATATTAATACTTTGTCATGCTACAAATAGTTTTTCCCAGTTTTATTCAATGTTCTCTTTGGTGTCTTGCTACTTAAATAATTTTACATAGTCAAAGTAAATACTGATATTATGAGTTCTGATTTTTTTGTACCATTTTTTGAAAGGTCTACATGTTCTAAGATTATAAAAATATTCACTCATACTTCTAATTTTTACAATTTAACATTTTGCATTTAAGTCTTTGCCTTATATGGAACTTATTTGGAAGTGTTAAGAAGGGAATTAAGAATTCAGCTTCTTTTTTTTTTTTTCCAAATAGCCAGTTTTTCCAAAGTTCTTTTACCATGGACTCAAAGTGCTGCCGTTATCATATGCTAAAGGGGGAACCAGGTTCATTCCTGGACTCTGTTTTCCTGGCCTCTGTTTTGTTCTGTTGATCTTCCCTATCTATTCCTGTACTAGTAACTGTGTGCCACAGGATTCATACGTTTTTCCAGAAGAGACAATAGTTTCATGCTCATTTGTTCCTAATAGAAACAAGCTGATACTTTACCCAAGTAATCTTAAACTTGGTTTCTGAGCTTCCTAACCTAGGGTATGGTTAGGTCATCTGAATTAGTTTATTGATTAATTTGTTCTGTGGTTCCTCTGGATACTGGCTTTTGGACTGTTAACCAGAGAAACAGCATATTTACATAGTTTTCCCTAATTTTGACTTGGTTTTGCATCTTACACTCGCCTGACTTCTTAGCAGTATGTGGTGCCCAGATGGTGTTCCCTTGTGCTGTAATCCACCTCTTAGGCGTGCTACGTTAGAGCAACATGGCTGTTGTTGACCAGAAATAAGCTGTGTTTCAGCTTTCTTTCCCTACACTCGTCATGTACACGACTTTAACACCTAGCATCTTTTTTATAATAGTGCTTGAGATAGATATTCGCTCTACCTTCTGCTGGCCAGACTTCCCTACTCCTAGATGTTTTTGTATGAGTTAGCATTTTGATTTTTTTTTTAAGTTGGGCTCTCACTCTGTTGCCAAGGTTTGCATACAGTAGCATGATCATGGCTTATTGCAACCTCTACCACTTGGGCTCAGGCGGTCCTCCTGCCTCAGTCTCCAGAGTAGCTGGGACGACAGGTGCATGCCACCATGTCCAGCTAATTTTTTTCTTTTTTTTGTAGAAACAAAGTCTTGCTGTGTTGCTTAGGCTGGTCTTGAACTTCTGGGCTCAAGCAGTCCTCTCTCCTTAGCCTCCCAAACTGCTGGGATTGCAGGCGTGAGCCACTGCACCTGGCCTTCGGAGATAATTCTTGATCATAACCTCATTTTTTGCTTTTTACCAAAACCAGCAAGATTGTCTTTGAGTATTTTTTCATAGTTTCTAACTAAAGAGAGCGTGGTGAAGGGTACACTTGATTAAGAAAGGGAATAACTGGGGCTTGTCCCCTGCCTTCTGCCAACCATCAGTGGACGATGCTGGTGTGCTTTTCCAGAATCAGTACAAGTATTTTTTTGGTGGGGAGTAGTAAATTTAGTTCATTTTAGTTGCTCTGAAATGATAGATACTATTAAATTTATAGTCTATGAAACAATCCAAAATGGCGGATCCAAAATACATGCTCATAAAATATCAAGCTATTAAAGTGTTCATGACAGATATGTATTAATTTTCCCTCTAGTTTCTCTTAGTAGCAAAGTGGAACAGGCAACAAAGTTTAAGATGATTCAGGCAAGGAAAACGTTAAGGAAACTTTCTCAGGTAACTGGGAGTTACTGGGCAGTTGGGGAGAACACCACCGTTCTCTGCACTAAAACACTTAAACCCAGGTCACAACCCAGTAGCCATCTCCAGGGTAGAGTCTGAAAAAGAAAAGAAAGAACTTATATTTAAGGTAGCCCTAGGAAAAAAAACAGTTTGGTATTTTAATATTGTAGAATATTCATTGGTAATAGTAATAGTGTGTCAGGTTTTAGGGTTTTGCCTCCTGAAGAGGCTATTCCACCTTTGAGTTCTTTCCAACCACAAAGCTTTATCCTCAGCTCATATTTCTTTTATTCTTGTTGCTTTGCCTTGATTACAACAATCGAGCCATAACTCCTTGGTTGATTATGTTCAGCTCTGTATGCCATTGGAAACTGGTCTTTTCTGAGTAAATGACCTTGTTAGGTATTTCTTTTCCTTTTTTTTTTTTTTTTGAGTTGGAGTCTCACTCTGTTGTGCCATGAGTGACACACTCATGGCCACCCCAGCGTCGACCTTCTGGGCTCCAGTGATCCTCCTACCTCAGCCTTCCAAATAGCCAGCTACCATGCCCAACTAATTTTTTGCTTTATTGTAGATGAGGTCTCGCCAAGTTGCCCGGGCTGGTCTCAAACCCATGGGCTCAGGCAATCCACTCACTTGGGGCTCCCAAAGTGCTGGGATTATAGGCTGAGCCACCAAGCCCGGCCCTGATAGGTATTTCAAGCAGAATTACCTATCCTAAAGTGTCTTCTCAAACATAGGTTCTTTTCTCTGTTGTTTTTTTTTTTCCCCTCCTATTTCATCCTTAACTTTGTTTACCCTGAACTTGAAATTCTTAATTATTTTAACAAATGCTTAATAGCATCTACCGTATATTAGCCTTTTTGCAAATTGATGATATTAATCGATTTTCTTTGTGTTACCCTTTGACCTTTTTCAAGATACTTGGATGTATCTTCCTGTTTGTTGTACCAGTACAACTACCTTCTGCCATTGCCTTGCTGTTGCTTACATCTGCTCCCACCTTTGTAAAGCCCTGCTTACACCTCAGTGTTCAGACCTTATTTCTTCATCCTTAGAACTTGACTTTCTTTTCTGTATGGCCTACCCCGGCAGTGTCTAAATGCTTTGATATGTTCAGGGTACCTTTGCCAACATTCTATGTGGAGTTAATGGTATTAGTAAGTATGCTGGAAAGGTGGAAAGGAGGGGAGTGGGGTAGTAAGGTCACCATCATGCATGAACACTCAAGAAAGTATACAGGTGTTTACCAATGTCTTGGCTGGCTGTGAGGGTTTGAGCATAAACTCTATTGAGCAATTATTTACTGAAATGGTGGTGACCAAGGTAGAAAGAAGATTACATGCAGATCAATAATGTTAGTAGCAGTTGTTTGTGTGTAGACTTTTTTGGAGATGTTTGTGGAGTATCTAATACGTATAAGACCTTATGCTAGGCCTGGTGAGTAATACCAAATTATAGTGTCTGCTATTAAGAAGCCATAGCATAATTTGAGAGTACTATAACTATTTGCATAGCAAGTGCTTATGTAAATAGTTTGCTATGTAAGTAGTTATAGTACAGCAATGTTCATTAATGCTGTGAGAATAATACCTAGGAAGAAGTTGGTTTTACATGGGACTTTAGCTGTCTTTCTGCTCATCTGCACTAGTGTAATTCCTCCCTTCAACTGACCTAAAGAAACACCCACTATGCAATGGACAAGTAGCAGAAGAACAGAATTTTTCTTTTTTGAAACCTACATTTTTGAAAGATGCTTTTACTGGGTATAGAATTCTAGCCTGACTTGCATTGTTTCTGAGGAAAAGTCGACTGCCATTCTTCATTCCTCTGTATGTAATGTCACTTTTCTGAACACTTTTAAGATTGCTCCATAGCCGGGCTCGGTGGCTCAGCCTGTCATCCCACACCTTTGGGAGGCTGAGGTGAGTGGATTGCCTGAGCCCGCGGGTTCGAGACCCGCCTGGGCGGC
>NW_007256297.1:134669-144943 GCF_000164805.1 Carlito syrichta
CCTGTAATTCCGGCTACTTGGAAGGCTGAGGCGGAAGGATCGCTGGAGCCTAGCAGGTCGAGGCTGCGGTTGCCGGGAGCGGCCACTGCACTCCAGTCTGGGTGACTCCAACTCAAAAAAAAAAAAAGAATTTCTTCATAAGATTGCTCTGTATCACTGGTTTTAGATCATTTGAATATGTGCTCTGGTGTAGTTTCATTGTTTTTCATGAGCATGGGGTTTGTGAGGTTCGTGGATCTCTGGGTGTATACTTTTCATCAAATCTGGGACATTTTTGGCTATTATTTAAAAAATATTTTTCTGTTCCTGCCAACCTCCTCCTGAGGCCCTATTTGCATATATAGTAGGCTCCTTGAAGGTGTTCCACAGCTCAGTGATGCTCTGTTCATTTTTTTTCTTTTTTTTTTTCTTTTTTTCCTTTCTGTGTTTTACTTTGAATAGTTTTTTTGGTATGCCTTCAAATTCACTAATCTCTCTTGCAATGTCTAATTTCCTGTTTATTCTGTCCAGTATATTTTTCATCTTAGACATTGTAATTCTCATCTCTAAGTCTGATATGGGTTGTTTTAAAATATATTTTATGTCTTTATTTAACATGCTCAATCTATTCTCTAGCTTTTTGAAGATATGAAGTACAGTTATAACTGTTTTAATGTCTTTGTCTACTAATTCTATTATTTGTGTTATTTCTGGCCCAGTTTGACTGATTTTTCTCTTCATTATGGGCCCTGTTTTCTTGTTTTACTGCATGCCTGGTTATTTTTGATGGAATGTTGGATATTGTTAATTTTATCTTGTTGGGTGCTAGATATCCTTGTATTCTTAAACTTTATTCTGGTACACAGTTTACATGAAATAGTTTGATCCTTTTTGGTCTTGCTTTTAAGCTATTTTAGGAAGGACTAGAGCAGCATTTAGTCTAGGGTTAAGTTTTCTTCACTAAAGATACAAAATTTTCTGAATGCTCTACCCGATCTCTTGAAATATGTGGTTTTCTACTGTGATTGTTGGGAGCAGGAATCATTCCTGGTCCTGTATGAGATCCAGATATTATTCACTCCAGTCCTTCTGGGCAGTTCTTCCCCTGCCCTCAAGTAGTTTGCTCACATGCATGTGCCGATCAGTGTTCAGCCAAAGACTTGATGGGGTGGCTGGGGAGGCCCCTTCTCCAGTGCACCTCTCTCTTCTCTAGTCTCCTCCCCTGTGAACTCTGGCCTCTGTGACCTCCCTAGACATACCAACTTCACCTCTTCAATTTAGGGAGACCTTGGGCCCTTCCTGGGTTCCCCCTCCCTGCACTATAGCCTGGGAATTCTCTCCTGGCATCAGCCAGGGCAATAATAGGGCCCTCGCTGTCCATTTTCTGTCTTTCAGGGAGCATTACCCTTCCTTGCCTGATGGTCAGTATCTTGAAAATTGTTTGGGGGGGAGGAACACACCTCATCAACAAGAGTACCTGCATAATGAACATTTGTATACCTAACCCTGCATTGTACCCCACATCGTTAAAATAAAAAAATTAAAAGTTAAGAAAAAAGAAGACTGTTTTTTCATATGCTTTGTGTTTTTTATTTGTTTCAGGTGGGAAGGTAAATCTGATCCCCGTTAATCCATCTTGGCTGATGGTCTCTCAGAACTGAACTCTTATATTTCTTGGTTTTTTTTTTGAGTTGGAGTCTCACTCTGTCGCCCAGACTGGAGTGCAGTGGCCACTCCTGGCCACCGCAGCCTTGACCTGCTGGGCTCTGGCGATCCTTCCGCCTCAGCCTTCTGATTAGCCAAAATTACAGGCGCACACTACCATGCCCGGCTGATTTTTTGATTTTATTGTAGAGATGAGGTCTCACCTGCTCAGGCGAGTCTCGAACCCGCGGGCTCAGGCAGTCCACTCACCTCAGCCTCCCAAAGGTATGGGATTACAGGCTGAGCCACCGAGCCCAGTTTGAACTCTTATATTTCTTTTTTTTTTTTTTGAGTTGGAGTCTCACTCTGTCGCCCAGACTGGAGTGCAGTGGCCGCTCCTGGCCACCGCAGCCTCGACCTGCTGGGCTCCGGCGATCCTTCCGCCTCAGCCTTCCGAGTAGCCAGAATTACAGGCATGCGCTACCACGCCCAGCTGATTTTTTGATTTATTGTAGAGATGAGGTCTCGCTGCCCAGGCGGGTCTCAAACCCGCGGGCTCAGGCAATCCACTCACCTCAGCCTCCCAAAGGCGCGGGATTACAGGCTGAGCCACCGAGCCCGGCTTGAACTCTTATATTTCATACTCATTTCTGTCATGGGGAAACTAAGTGGGCCTGGCCTTAGCTTTTCACCTCATCATCCTCCTTTGCAGAGCTTCACAAACAGTTCTTGAAGAAAATGGATTTAATATGTGTGGAGTGCCTACCATGTACTATGCTGTGTGTTTGTTGCTAAAATGTATCAGCTTGGTCCGTTTACCAAGTGGGCTTCAGGTCTAGTGAAGGGCCAGGTAGGGTCTTCATTGCTATAATTAAAAGCACTGTAATATGTATTTTGAAAGATCTAAGATGCCACCACAATGTAGAATGGCATGTACATTGTGTTAAATATGGTAAATGATTAGGGATTCGAATTAGCGACTTTGTGTGGCCATGTGTGACTTCTGTCTCCTAACCATGACCAGGTTGTCTGGCCTTTCCGGGACATCCATATTTCTTCTTCCATTGGAGGGTATGTTTGGATATGTACTCTTGGGCCTCCACTTCTCCTGGACTTACCCCTTTCTGTGTGACCTTTTCTTTCCACTTGAGCTTTGGCCTGCTGTTAGATCTCACTTCACTTTACTTGTTTAACTTCAGCAGTGTAAGGATGTTAAAGACAGGACTGTTAATTTTTTTTAAGTTACATTTGCTATAGGTGGGTGAGTTTTTTGTTGAGTTTGTACTTTTTTTTTTTGGATAAAATAAAATGTTGTCTTTATAGCACTATCTGTAAGCATAAAAATGGCCTTTTCATCTTTTGTTGTGGTGGTGGTCTTTTAAAGAAAGTACAACTATGGTTATTCTCAACATTTCTCATATATTTAAGCATTCATATAGTATTATAGATCTTTTTATTTTATTTTTATTTTATTTTAAAGATGTGGAGTACAGTTCAGGATTCGGTGCATAAGAGGACATTGTACATGTGAAGTTTGGGCCTCCCTTTGGTCTCCACTTTGCCTGGTTTGGGAGCAGGGACCCTCTTTGATGTTTTGTGTTACCCTCTCCCCAGCAGTGCTCTGCTACTGCCAATCCCTTTCTTATAGTATTATGAGGAATGTGAGTCTGTACATTTTCAAAAGCAAATGTTAATTGGTTATTGAGGGGTGGAGGGGAATGTTAAGGGTAGAAGAAAACCACAATTGCAGTTAATAAGTCTGGCCTGCATTTCCCAAGGAACTCTGGGTGATGAACAAGGTCAGTTATCGTTCCGGTTGTTTAGGGGAAGCTGTTGCTAGTGACTCTGATAATCCTCTTCATTCTGTGGTTGAGGAAAATAAGGATAATGCCCGTCTTTACTGACTTGGTCAGGTGTTTAGGGCATTGCCTGAAAAATGAAAGTTGTGGGTCCTGATTGGCTAAGACTGCCTTATGGCCCGAACAAGACAACGATGAACTCCAGTGCCATCGTTGATGGAATTTTTTTTCTTTTTTTTTTTTTTTTTTGAGTCAGGGTCTCATTCTGTCACTCAGGCTGGAGGGCAGCGGCAGCATCATGGCTCACTGCAGTCTTGATCTCCTGGGCTCTGGCAGTCTTTCTGCCTCAGCCTCCCTAGTAGCAGGTGCACACCACCACACTCAGCTACATTTTTTGTGTGTGTGGAGACACGGTCTTGGTATGTTGCCTAGGCTGGTCTTGAACTCCTGGGCTCAAGCAGTCCTCTCACCTTGACCTTCCAAAGTGCTGAGATTACAGGTGTGAGCCACTGCACCCAGCCTTCCTTTATCCTAGTCAGTTGTTATGATCAGACCCTTCCTTGGAAAGATAACCTATGGTTAGATGACAATTACCCATGTCTGTCAGGTGCATGTGATTGCCCTGGATATTCCTGTTATTCCTTAGGGAACTAATTGATGTAATTTCAGACACTATTCTTGCCCAAGAGTACATATGGTCTTGCTCTGCAGGAAATATCTTACAAGACACTCTGCTGTGTCAATTAAGCTTCTGTTCCAGGTGTATCTAGCAACCCTACGTTTTCTCAGATGCTTGGCAGTCTGCATGTTTTAATAGCCTTTCTGTCCGCGGAGGCTGTGTGACACTCTGCTGAGCATTTACTGAGCAAGGCCTGTGTGAGGCACTGATTGTATTGCATACATTGCACAAGAGATTCTTTTGACCTCGGGGGTGCTTTCCTAGAGGAGAGAGAGCGTAAGTGAATTCAGTGGCCCATTTGGGAGGACCGCCAGAGAAAACTGGAAGATAAGCAAAGCAGGTCGTGTCGTGTTCTGAGTTCTTTCTTCTTCAGACTTCTCTGAAGAAGATTGGTGGCTTGAGCAACCAACTAGTTGGCATCCCAAAATTTATAGACATGTTCTATTTTGAGGTTGAGCCTGTGATTTGGGGAGGATATATGCTTATTTTCAACAAATGCTTATTGAGTAGGCATAGTATCCCTGTGGTAGGCGCAGGGAGTACCAAGAAGTATCCAGTTACGTCCTCAGCTTGTAAGGAATTTCTCATATTGGAGAAGGCAGAGCATGTTTAAGATTTTGAAATGTTCGTAAGATGTAAGTCTTAAGAAAATAACCATAATCATCAACACAGTAGAAATATATGCTAAACTATTAAATCTTCTGAGGCTTGGGTGGTAAGCTTGTGGCCTGGAAAAGGAAGGATCTTCACTTTTTGCTACTATATATATGGTATAGAGTGTGTGATTTCTGTATGGTTAGAAATTTTTACCAAATACCTCTTTGAAATTTTTATTTTTTTGTCAGTTAAAAAACTGATAGAGACCAGAAGATTGTATATAGAATATTAACCCTGGACATTTTTG
Organism: Carlito syrichta; assembly: GCF_000164805.1. Lineage (NCBI taxonomy): Eukaryota > Metazoa > Chordata > Mammalia > Primates > Tarsiidae > Carlito > Carlito syrichta. The sequence continues at coordinate 139,675 of NW_007256297.1, forward strand.
TAGTTCTGTATTAATTATTTTCTTTATTATATCTCCTTATAATTTGTCTATATTTTATATAATGAATACATATTATTTTATAAGTGGAAAAAAAGAAATATTTAAGAAACAAAACCCGACAGCACCTACAATGGTTATTAGAACTGTATTTGAACATGCTAACCATATTTTGGATATAATATACCAGCTTTTACTTTTTTGTCTCCCTGTTCCCACCTCAATTCTAGTAAGGTTGTTCTGTTACTATTATTATTATTATTACTGTTATTAAATATAAAGGTGAAACAAGGGCATTTGTTTCTTCCATCTGCCTCTTGTCATTTTGAATGAATTAGCCTAGAAGCAAAAGGGATGCAGCTACTAACTGTTTGGCTATACTGTGAAGGCTACCTAGAAAAATTTAAATTATGCTGATTTGCTTACAATTATGTCTGTCAATGTGGGCTGTGGTCTCTTGTTTTAAAGCATCCTATAAGCCGGGCTCGGTGGCTCAGCCTGTAATCCCACGCTTTGGGAGGCTGAGGTGAGTGGATTGCCTGAGCCCACGGGTTTGAGACCCGCCTGGGCAACTTGGCGAGACCTCATCTCTACAATAAATCAAAAATTAGCCGGGTGTGGTAGCGCAAGCCTGTTGTTCCAGCTACTTGGAAGGCTGAGGCGGAAGGATTGCCGGAGCCCAGTAGGTTGAGGCTGCAGTGGCCGGGAGCTGCCACTGCACTGCAGTCTGGGTGACAGAGTGAGACTCCAACTCAAACAAAAAACAGCATCCTATAAATACTTGGCTGTGTCTTTATATTTAGTTCTATTGGAGAAAACAATTAGATTATCCCATCTCCCCATCTGGTGCAGTGAAGAAAACTCATCTGCCTGGCTTACTTTATGTGAGAGAGAATTTAGGTTTCAAGTTATTTGTGACTCAGGTTAAATAGTTAAATCCCATCTCTCCCAGATTTTGTTCTGGGAATCCACATCTCCTTATAATTATGAACTTAATTATGCTGAAGAGTAATAAATTTCTGAATTATTTAAGATTGAGGAAAGTAGATATTATTACTAAATCAGTTTTATTTTTTTCCCCTTATAGCATGTGTTTGATGATCTCAGAGGCTCAGTGTCCTTGTCCTGGGTTGGAGACAGCACTGGGGTAAGTCATATTTTGAGTCTGTCTTTTAAGCCTAGCAAGAAGATGATGTGAATTTGGGGTTTTAAGTACCTAATATCATGGCTTTCTGAAACTCTCTTCAGCTTCAATCACAGGAAATGCATGTTTGCAGGACAGACTTTCAGGAAGTTATAGTTGGTTTGGTTTTGCTTTAGAACTGAGAATATCTTGAGGCAACCTTCTTCCGTAGCAGGAATAAAGGCGCCTTTTTAGTCCTTTGTGGCTGCTTGGCATCAAGATGAGCAAGAAAAAGAAAGAGGAAAGAGAATGCTGCATGCTGAGAAGGGAACCTCACAACTCTTGGGACAGCCTCGGTGTAGAAGTAGGAACTATGCATTACACATCTTGGCTTCCCCACACACATACCATATTGTTCCTGTGTCCTTTCAATTGTGTTGAAGGACTGTGGCACCCAGGGGTGTTCAGCTTCACCTGCTGTCCCTGTCCCCACCACAAAGGAGGTACAGCCAGGGGTGGGAGAATAGAAGGAGCCAGTCATCTCTCACCCCTCCTAGTATGCACCTGGTCTTCCACTAGGAGAGTAAGCGGAGGATGCGTTGGGCCACGGTCTAAACTCAGGGCTTGGTTTTACCTGGCTCTGCTGTGATCCTGCCTGAGCAAGAGCAGGGACAAATGTCTCATGCCTGCTGGTCTTCTGGTAATGCACGTGTCACAGCATCGAGGCCTGTCATGGCTGTGTCAGAAGCCTAAAGGAATGAAATTTTGATGGTGAGAAGCAAGTTGTAAATGTCTTATTTTAGTTAATTTTTAAACTTCCAGCAGAATTTCTTTAGGCATGCCTCAATTTCTTCTAGAATTTGAATTATGCCTTGATTTCCATGATTAACCCTTTTATTTAAGATATTTGACATCGCCAGGCTTTCATATTGTATGTTTTTTTGAGACTCCCTAGACTCTTGTACTAATCTTTTCAGAATCATTTTCTCCTGCATATTTTTCTGTAGAAAATTAATTATGTAGAAAATGAATTTCAGCTGGGCTCAGTGGCGCAGCCTGTAATACCAACACTTTGGGAGGTTGAGGCAAGTGGATTGCTTGAGCCCGTGGGCTCAAGACCAGCCTGGGCAACTTGACGAGACCTCGGCTCTACAATAAATGAAAAATTAGCCGGGCATGGTAGCGTGTACCTGTAGTTCAGGCCATTTGGAAAGCTGAGGCAGAAGGATCGCTGGAGCCCAGCATGTCAACTCTGGGGTGGCCATGAGCTTGCTTTGCCATTGCATTCCAGCCTGGGCGATGGAGTGAGACTCCAACTCAAAAAAAAAAAAAATCGAATTTCACAGAGAACTAACAGCCGGGAAGAAAAAAGGACAGATATATATGACACAGTGACCTCTGTGAGAACAGCACACTCTTCTAGCCTCTGTGAGCAGAACAGAGGTGGGTTTTGCCTTGAGACTATCTCACAATAATATGAATACAAAATAGCTAAATCTGTCCTTTATTATAATATGTATTTGAGCAACTCAGCCTCTCTGCTTCTTCTGTAGGCAGTAGGGATCATCCCAATAAAATGAGCTGAGGACTGCCAGAATCATTGCAAACCCTAGTAACTTGATCCTTCTTGGTTAGGGGATGCATTACAATGTAAACTAGTAGTCTGTCTTGTACCTTGTAGTACAAAGTAGAGCTACCAACAACCTTACAGGGGCTGGGTGCGGTGGCTTGCGCCTGTAATCCCAGCACTTTGCAAGGCCAAGATGAGAGGCTCACTTGAGCCTGTGAATTCAAGACCCACCTAGGCAACATAGCAAGACCTTGTCGCTACAAAAAAATTAAAAAATTAGCCAGGTGTGATGGTCCACCTACTCCCAGCTACTTAGGAAGCTGAGATGAGAGGGTTGCCTGGACCCAGGAGGTTGAGGCTGCAGTGAGCTGTGATTTTGCCACTGCACTCCAGCCTGGGTGGACATGACTCAAAAAAAAAAAAAAAAAAAAGGGTGTTGATTTAATCCCATCACATACCAGCATGTAATTGGAGTATCTTTCTTATTTATGGAATGCTTTTGTCTCTTTCCAGGTCATCCTAGTCTTGACTACCTTCCATGTACCACTGGTAATTATGACTTTTGGACAGTCCAAGTTATATCGAAGGTGAGATCAATAATATATTTGGGGCATTTAACTAAGTAACACATTGAGAATAAGGGTTCCCCCTTTTTTCTGAACATAGTGGAGCCTAACCATTGATTTAAAAGATCTTCTAGCCATCTTAAGATAGCTATAGACTGTCATACTCAGCACTCTTTTTAATGTCTTATTAGCAAACTGTAGACGTTTGAAAAGGGACTTGGTTTCAGGGAGATTAGTTTGACCTAAGGGGCAGAGCAATAAAGGAGGTGAAGGAAGCATTTGTAGTGGTATGTGTTTATGTTGGTTTACATGGATATTTATCTATGGGAAGGTGGTGGAGTTCAACTTTCTATTTATTGTGATCACAAAATGACTTTTTTATATTTCTGAAATGAAAATCCTCAGGGTACATTCCAGGCAAATATTATTGATATAACATTTTGAGGCCTAAATAAGATTGCTTTTAGACAAGGAGGTTCTCAGGACTGACCTACCAATGCCTTATAGTGTTCACTTGGGTGATGTTAGTGTGTTCTGGAACTATAACCTATACTGTGACATTCGCAAAGTTTTGAGTAGTCTTCTCAAAGGTACAGCTTGATTAACTAGAAGTTTCCTTTCCTTAACAGTAAGTTTCAAGACTGGCTGACTCCCAGAAATTGCTGGTTGTCTTTCCAGTCATTGTGTCTATGCCATTTCTCTAAAGAGACTTAAATTGTGATATCCCAGCAGATGATGTAGAAACTGCCCCAAGGCCAGGTTATCTCTCAGGAGTGCTGGTACTTTCTAGCATTCTTTATTTAACTGTCAATCTTGGTGCAGATGGGAGTGAACCCATGTTGAAGCTCTGAAATGAACTAGCCCAACCTCTCTTCCCCAGTGGGTGGGATCCTTGACTGCTGCTTCTGGGCCCGGAGCCAGAGCTCTGTGCTCTCCAACACAGTGATGTGGCTTAAAATCAGGCAGCATAGCCGGGCTCAGTGGCTCAGCCTGTAATCCCGCACCTTTGGGAGGCTGAGGTGAGTGGATTGCCTAAGCCCGCGGGTTTGAGACCCGCCTGGGTAGCGAGACCTCATCTCTATAATAAATCAAAAAATCAGCCGGGCGTGGTAGCACATGCCTGTAATTTCGGCTACTTGGAAGGCTGAGGCGGAAGGATCGCCGGAGCCCCGCAGGTCGAGGCTGTGGTGGCTGGGAACGGCCACTGCACTCCAGTCTGGGCGACAGAGTGAGACTCCAACTCAAAAAAAAAAAAAATCAGGCAGCATACACCTGTACGCCCGGAAAGAATTGCCATCTTAGACTTGCCGTGTAAGCTCCACGAAGGCAAGGTTCTTGACTAACTTGGGGTTCCCCAGTGTCTAGCCAAGACACTGACATGTAGTAGACATGTAGTAGACTGACATGTAGTAGACAAGCAGTAAATATTAATTGAATGGATGAATGAATGAATGCCTTGTCTTTTTTATAATTTTTAGACCGATAATTTTAAAAATTTGATTGCTGTAGGCTGTAGGACTGAAAATGTATTATAGAATCTTAGTGCTGGAAAGGACTATGTAGGTGGCTTTGTTTATTCAGTTAGAACAGTAGTTGAACCATTTCAGACAGATGAAAAGTATCCTGTTTGGAGAGGGGGAACAATACATTTAAAAATTCGTAACTGGGTGGTGGGGGGCAAGGGTTGAAAACCACCTTTTGGGTCCCATGCTCACTATTCGGGTGATGGGTTCAAGAGAAGCCAAAACCTCACCATCACACAGTGTACCCATGAGACAAACTTGCACATGTATGTACCCCCTGAATCTGTGGGTTTTTTTTGTTTGTTTTTTTTTGATTGGAGTCTCACTCGGTCGCCCAGACTGGAGTGCTGTGGCCGCTCCCAGCCACCGCAGCCTCGACCTGCTGGGCTCCGGCGATCCTTCCGCCTCAGCCTTCCGTGTAGCTGGAATTACAGGCATGCGCTACCACGCCCGACTGATTTTTTTATTTATTGTAGAGATGAGGTCTCCT
>NW_007256297.1:145162-201217 GCF_000164805.1 Carlito syrichta
GAGCCCAGCAGGTGGAGGCTGCGGTGGCCGGGGGAGTGGCCACTGCACTCCAGTCTAGGCAACAGAGTGAGACTCCAACTCAAAAAAAAAAAAAGAATCCTTGCTGTTACAAAATCTCTCTCCATGATATAATTTCTCCAGCCAGCTTTTCTTTCATTTTAAAAACAGTGTAATTGTATCCCAAAACATTAGGAAGTTTTAAAGGAGAGAAAAAATTTACCACATAGCCAAGTATAGTCATAATTTATTTCCGGTTTTTTGTTTGTTTGTTTTTGTTTTGAGTTGGCCAACAAAACCTGGCAGGCCTAGGATTGAATCTCAGCACTGTGACTACAAACAGTATGAACTTGGGAAAGTCATTTCACCTTCTGAGTCTTTTTTGTCACCATAAAAGAAGGATGATAATAATGCCCACTTCAGAGCTGTTGCAAGGAATGCCCTGCAGTGCCTGGCATGGAGTAAGGGCTTAGTGCTGTTAACTGCTGCCATGCCAATGACCAGAGATGGCATGTATTAGCACTGCTGTACCCTTTGTTAAAATGAATTGAAAGGATTCTAAGCCATTCGGTAAAAAGTAGTTGCCTGCCCCCAAATGCTTCCACATTCTACAAATACACACCCTGCCAGCCCCCACCAACGTGCAAATGTTGCTAACCTGGCATTACGACCTATGTCCACGTGATTGATTGGTGCTCATGCCATCTTCTCTACTAGTGGTGCCTTCTTAATTTAGACTGACATAATTAGTCATTGCTCATTGGACAGTTAGGTTGTAGCTAATTTTTTCACTATGCTACTGGGACAAATATCATACATATTTGTGTCACAGGGGATGTTCACTTCCAGTTCAATTTTTAGCAACAAAGGAAAATCTCCTCTCTGATTGATGTCTACATGTTTCAAAGGCTGTTTATTAAACACCTCTTTCTCCAGGTTAGCTTATTTTCTGTAGCAAATGCTTCAGCAACTTTTTTGCTTACCTTCTGAATTTGCTTTTTATTCTTTACATCATCATTCCCCAACCTTTTTTGCGTCAGGGACCAGTTTAGTGGAAGACAATTGTTCCACGAATGGGGGGTGAGTTAGGATCTGTGTCAAACCTCACTGCTAATGTTAATCTGTATTTGCAGCCACTCCCCAGCACTAGCATCACCGCCTCAGCTCCACCTCAGATCATCAGGTATCAGATTCTCATAAGAAGCATGCAACCTAGATCCCTTGCATGCGCAGTTCATAATAGGGTTCGTGCTTCTATGAGAGTCTAATGCTGCTGCAGGAGGCAGAGCTCAGGCGGTAATGTGAGCGATGGGGAGTGGCTGTAAATACAGATGAAACTTCACTGGCTTGCCCACTGCTCACCTCCTGCTGTGTGGCCCCCGGCTGGGGGGGCGGGTATTGGGGCCTTCTGCTCTATGTTGTTCTTTAGTCACACAACTGGAATTGAACCCAACAGGCTCCTGAGTCAGACTCATGGAGAATACAAGTATTTTTGTAACTTTTTTTCACATCCTTTTGCTTTTCAATATTGTACTTGCTTTAAGACAACCAAAACCAAAACAAGAGCCACCACTGCCATGTCACTGTGTAACTACCACCACCATCAGACTCAGTTCTTATTTAGCCTATTTTTGTCTAGTGTTGTGGGAAACACCCTTTCCTAATGTACACTTTATTTGAGAGCAATCCTGTTTGTTTCTGTTATAGTACAGTATTACTAAGGTACTTTTTCTTCATGTTACACGGCAGTGTTTTTTTTTTTACCACAGTCTCTTAGAATATTATTTATCTCTTCCCTACTGTGAAGTGGAAACTGACTCCGTACCCACTTCCAGAGCTTAGGTGGAAGCTGTAAACATACCTTGTTGCCTCTCCAACTGGGCTGACTTGGCCTGCAGTGACTCATGTTGTTGAACATGCCAGCCAAGAGGCACCTGTTGCTTCAGAAGGGAAAAAGGGAGGGAGCCCTCTGATCAAAATGTGTCCTGTATATGCTGCAATTACCCATTACAAATAAAATGAAAGCCCATTGAATCCACTCTGAAGACTCTTCTGTTTTTCACAGCATTAATGGTGGTGATATTATTGTTATTATTTTTTTTTTTTTTTGAGTTGGAGTCTCACTCGGTCGCCCAGACTGGAGTGCAGTGGCCACTCCCGGCTACCACAGCCTCGCCTGCTGGGCTCCGGCGATCCTTCCGCCTCAGCCTTCCGAGTAGCTGGAATTACAGGCATGCGCTACCACGCCCGACTGATTTTTTTATTTATTGTAAAGATGAGGTCTCGCTGCCCAGGCGGGTCTTGAACCCGCGGGCTCAGGCAATCCACTCACCTCAGCCTCCCAAAGGCGCGGGATGACAGGCTGAGCCACCGAGCCCGGCTAATGGTGATATTATTTATTGGATTATCTTAGTATACTAAATCTTACATGGTTAAAGGTTCACTTGGAATTCGAATGAAAGACAGCTACATGCCACCTACTCTGTGTAGCATAGCATGAAGGCTCGCAAGAATAAAAGGAAGTTGACTCTGTTGCTTGGACAGAACTAGAGGGAGTATACTTGTGTCTTTAGGTTGTGAAAAAGATTGTTAAAGGATTTAAGAGTTACACACACACACACACACACACACACACACACCCCCTGCCATTTAAAGGAATTATGTGCTGGGTACGGTGGCTCATGCCTGTAATCCCAGCTCTTTGGGAGGCTGAGGCAAGAGGATTATCAGGGTTTGAGACCAACCTGAGCAACATGGCAAGACCTTGTCTCTACAATAAATTTTTTATTTTTATTTTTTACTTTTATTTTTTTGAGTTGAAGTCTCACTCTGTCGCCCAGACTGGAGTGCAGTAGCACGTGCCTGGTCACCATAGCCTCGACCTGCTGGGCTCCGGTGCTCCTTCCGCCTCAGCCTTCCAAGTAGCTGGAACTACAGGTGCACGCTACCATGCCTGTCTAATTTTTTATTTATTGTAGAGATGAGGTCTCACCAACTTGCCCAGGCGAGTCTCGAACCCGTGGGCTCAGGCAATCCACTCACCTCAGCCTTCCAAAGTGCTGGGATAAGAGGCTGAGCCACCGAGCCCAGCTTACAATAAATTTTTTTTAAAAATAGTTCCAGCCACTTGGATGGCTGAAATGGAATGATTGAGCTCGGCAGTGGAGGCTGCAGTGACCATGAGCATGCCACTGCACTCCAGCCTGGGCAACAGAGTGAGACTCTGCCTCCAAAAAATAAAATAAAATGAAAAGTAAAGTAAAATAATCATGTTTGTTCGGTGTAAATTTTGGTTTTCTTATAAGGAATATTTATTTGTATAATGAATTATAAAGTACATTTGTCTTTTGCACATATAAAGCTACAAAAGGAAGAAACCAGCTATAATTAAGATGATAATTTTATTTCTGGCAACTGAAATATATTTTGCATCTCTTTGCTTTATGACCTCTTGTGTCTAACTTTTCACTGTAAGATCTACTTAGTGAAGCAAGTTTAAGCGTTGTTCTGTACCGAAATTTTGTACCTAATTACCACAGAAACTGTTGGGTTATTTTATTTCTGTTTTTCATTTTCTATTGAGAGTTGCTCAAATTTGGAAATTGATAAGGAACTCTGTAAGAGGTCTTACATTAAAATTTATTCCATTGTCAAAATAAATTTTCAGGGTTTTACTTGAGATTTTTTAAGAATAATAACTTAAAGGTATACAATAGGCAAAATGCCGCTAGTGCAGTAAACCAACTTCGTTAAGGCCTCTTTTGTGAGAACCTTTTAATTGATATACTCAGTTCAGTTTTCACTGTGGTAGATTATTAACAATGACTGCATATTGCAAGGTTAGCATAAATTACATTTACAAAATATATTTCCCTGTTTTTTTAAAAAAGAAAAAGTTTATTAAAATATTTTTTGGCAACCGGGCATGTTAACTCAAGCCTGTAATCCCAGCACTTTGGGAGGCTGAGGTGAGGGGATTGCATGAGCCCATGGGTTTGAGACCAGCCTGGCAACTTGGCGAGACCTCATCTCTACAATACATCAAAAAATTAGCTGGGCATGGTAGTGCGTGCCTGTAGTTCCAGCTATGCAGAAGGCTGAGGCAGAAGGATCACCTGAGCCCAGAAGATTGACACTGGGATGGCCATGAGCATGCCACTGCCATGAGCGACAGAGTGAGACTCCAACTTAGAAAAAATAAAATAAAATAAATAAAATGTATGTTGGCAACTTCACTTTTATACACTTGAGTTGTCTTGTCAATCAAAGCAAAATAAGGGCCCCAAATTCATACTTGTGTTCTTTCTGATTTAAAGTTGTGTCATTTTATTTACAAGATCTTACTGTCTTTTTTTTCCCACTTATATTTTTATTTTTATTTATTTATTTATTTTTTTGAGTTGGAGTCTCACTCTGTCATCCAGACTGGAGTGCAGTGGCCTTTCCCGGCCACCGCAGCCTCAACCTGCTGGTCTCCAGTGATCCTTCCGCCTCAGCCTTCCAAGTAGCTGGAACTACAGGCGTGCGCTACCACGCCTGGCTTATTTTTTGATTTCTTGTAGAGATGAGGTCTCGCCAAGTTGCCCAGGCGGGTCTCGAACCCGCGGGCTCAGGCAATCCACTCACCTCAGCCTCCCAAAGGCACGGGACTACAGGCTGAGCCACCGAGCCCGGCTCCCACTTGTATTTTTAAAATGTTCACAGAAAACATGCATCCTTTTCCAATAGTGCTAAGACGCAATAAAATATTAAAATAAAAATATGTACGGTAGCATCAGCTAGTGGGGGAAAAAGAGACTGAAATATTGGGAATTACATTTATTATGAATTCAAATTCTGCCAGTTTTACCTGATGACAGTTTCAGGTCTGTGATTCTTTTGGCACTTTTTTTTTTTTTGAGTTGGAGTCTCACTCTGTTGCCCAGACTGGAGCAGCCCAGGCTGCTCCCAGCCACTGCAGCCTCGACCTGCTGGGGCTCCGGTGATCCTTCTGCCTCGGCCTTCCAAGTAGCTGGAATTACAGGCGTGCGCTATGACACCCGGCTAATTTTTTATTTATTGTAGAGACAAGGTCTCGCCAAGATGCCCAGGCAGGTCTTGAACCCGCGGGCTCAGGCAATCCACTCACCTCAGCCTCCCAAGGCGCGGGATTACAGGCTGAGCCACCGAGCCCAGCTTTTGGCACATTTTAATAAGCTACATTCTTCCTACTGATCTTTTGGCTGGAAATCTCAGTATAGTTGATCCCTATTATTCATGGTGGTTATATTCTATAAAGTTACTAAGAACACTGAATTAGTAAATACTGAAGCATTACTCCTAGGGGAAATACAGGGTTAGGTTTCTGCAAACCTCTGGTCACAGCATTTACTTTCATCGAATGATCAATACATAATCCTGTTTTCCTTGTGTTTCTGTATAAAGACACCTTATTTAATGTGTATTGTTGATTCATTAACATTGAACTCATGGTCAACAGCACTGCAACTCTTACCCAAACAAAGCTTGTCTAACATACTTACATTTCCTCCGTGAGGCACATCAAAGTCTTCACGTACTTAGGAACACCAAACAGCACATCAGCATGTACTTGGAAGCCATTTTAAACAGCAAAATCACCAACAAAAAGCACAGAAATGCAAAAACTAAATAGGCTACGAAAAGGACACTTGTTTATAAGAGCCGAAACAAGAAGGCAGAGCATCACCTTGTTTGACCTCAGCTGAGAATGTGTGCACTGGGTGACTCAAATTTTTTTCTTATTCTGTGAATGTCTGCAAATGACTGCAAAAGCACCATGGGTATTGATTTCAGGGTTACAGATAAATTTAGACAAGTAGGCAAATTCACAAATACAGAATCCATGAATAAAGAAAATAGACTGGGTAAGTTTTCCCAACTAGTAAAAACTACAAAACAATTATTTTTAAGAGTTTGCCATTATCCTTGTTGCTTTTAGGTTGTAATTTATAGTGACTGAATCATGGCAAAATGAACAAAATAAAGAATGGGTATAGGCAGAAAGAGTTTTGAGGTGCATACTAGAAAAAGCCTAGCTTTATCTTTAAAAATTTAAAGATGACTCTGGTGAGGGTTCAGAAAGAAGAGAGGAGAGCTGTAGAGAAAGCTTCTGTCTTAGCACATACCTAAGAAATCCATGGCAGAATGTTGGTAAAAATACAGATGATAAAGGGCCATCGTGATGAAGTTTCAGACAGAAATGAGGAATATGTTATTGGACAGGGAGAAAAGGCAATCATTGTTATGACGTGGCAGATAACTTGTCTGAAGTGTTTTCATGTTCGAGTGTTTGTGGAAGGCAGAACTTGCAAGCAAGGAACTTGGATATTTGGCAGACATGATTTCTAAGCAAACTGTTGAAGTTACAGGTTGGCTTTTCTTGACTACTGATAGTAAAATACAAGAAGGCTGGGTATGGTGGCTCACACCTGTAATCCCAGTACTTTGGGATCCTGAGGCAGGAGGATTGCTTGAGTTTAGGAGTTCAAGACCAGCCTGGGGCAATATAGTGAGACCTAATCTCTACAAAAAAGAAAAAAAAAGCAAGAAGAGAGTAATGACTTAAAGACAAAATTGTTAAGCGAAAAGGAAACTGAACCTGAAGATTCCTAAAATTCTCAGTCTATCCATATTGCAAAAATTAAGAGTACAAATACTTAGGATACTAAGGTATCGAGTGACCATTTGATAAAGAGATTAACATGAGTATAAACTGCAGACTTAATCAACCACCTCAGTAGGAAAACTGCCAGTTGAACTGAAGAGAGGGAATGAGAGAAGGTTATTGGACGTTTTGGATTTGACAGAACAGGGCTAGTCAGCTGCAAATGTATGCTGTTCTTCAAGACAAGGGAAGAATGATCGGAGGGCAGGTCAAGGGTTAGCAAGACTGCTGAGTTTCAAAAGAGGGACCATCACCTTGCTTTCAGATAACCTGTGCCCAGTGCTGTGGATGCCGGACCAACCAGAGGCTTGAGGGCCCGACTCTCGCTTGGCAAAGCTGCAGGGCAAGACTGCTACCTCAGAGGGTCTGGAGGACAGAGCAGTGAGCCTAAGAGAAATAGCCTCAAGTCTTTATGTCTCGTAGAGCTTGTCTTGTAGTTTGGACTTACTTGGGGCCCCCTTTCTTCTTTTCTGCTTGTGTTTTTTGGAATGGAAATGTCTATATGGTGCCTGTCCCACCATCGTGTTAGGAAGCACATAACTTGTTTGGTTTCACGGGTGCAAGCTGACGAGCAGTTTGCTTCAGGATGAATCATAACTTAAGCCTCACTTATATCTTATTCAGATGACATTTGCATGACACTTTGTTGTTTTAAAAATTTACAAAGCAGCCTTTAATATACTTTTAAAAAATAATTTAATTTTAGAGTTGTGAGGCACATGTAAGAGTTTGTTTGCTACATAAGTAAATTACAGCTGGGCTTGGTGGCTCAGCCTGTAATCCCGCACTTTGGGAGGCTGAGATAAGTGGATTGCCTGAGCCCGCGGGTCCGAGACCCGCCTGGGCAACTTGGCAAGACCTCGTCTCTACAATAAATTTTTAAAAATCAGCTGGGTGTGGTAGCGCGTGCCTGTAATTCCGGCTACTCGGAAGGCTGAGGCGGAAGGATCGCTGGAGCCCAGCAGGTTGAGGCTGCGGTGACCGGGAGCGGCCGCTGCACTCCAATCTGGGCGACAGAGTGAGACTCCGACTCAAAAAAACAAAACAAAACAAACATTAGTCAATTACATACAGGTGAGGTTTGGGCCTCTAGCGAGCCCTCTCTCTCCCGGTGGTGGACATGGTATCCAGTAGGTGGTTGTGTGCCCCTTAAGCCCCCTCTCCCTTCCCCTACTAGCAACGCCCAGCATCAGTTGTTCCTACCTTTGTGATCGCGTGCCCAATGTTTAGGGCCCACTTAAGAGAGAGAACATATGGTATTCAGTTTTTTGTTCTGTGATAGTTCTCTAATGATTAGTGAAGCTGGACATCTTTTCATGCATTTGTTGGCTATTTGGATGTCTTCCTTTGAGAAGTGTCTGATCATGTCCTTTGCCCATTTTTCAATGGGGTTGTTTTTTTTGTATTTTCCTGTCAGTTCATTTGAATTCCTTGTAGATCCAGGATGTTAGGCCTTTGTCAGATGGATAGGTTGCAAATATTTTTTTCCCATCCTGTGGGTTGTCTTTTAACTCTCTTGGTGGTTTATTTTGTGTGCAGAAACTTATTAGCTTGATAAGGTCCCACCTGTCAATTTTAGTTTTTGCTGCATTTGCTTTTGAGGACTTGGCTACGAATTCATTGCCTACTCCAGTGTCCAGGAGGGAGTTCCCTAAGTTTTTTTCTAAGATTCTTTTAGTTTGAGGTTTCACATTTAAGTCCTTGATCCATTTTGAGTTAATTTTTGTATATAGTGATAGTTATAGATGACACTTTGGTTTTTAGACCTTGGAGTTGTTGCTGGAAGAAAGTGAGACTTCCAAAGCTGCTGGAATGTAATGGATGCATTTTGCATGTAAAAAGGACATGAATTTAGGAGTAGCCAGGGACAGAATGCTATAGACTGAGCATTTGACTTCAAATCCATTGTGTTGAACCCCTAACCCCCAATGTGATTGTATTAGGAGGTGGGACCTTTGGTGGGTGATTAGGTCATGAGGGTTCTGCCCTTAAAAAAGAAGCCCCTGAGAGCTCCCTTGCCCTCTCTGCCATGTGAGGGCAGTCTGTGAACCAGGAAGCAGGCCCTCACCAGACACCAAATCTGTTGGTGCCGTAATCTTGGACTTCCCAGCTTCCAGAACTGTGCAGAATGAATTTCTGTTGTTTCTAATCCACCTAGTTTATGGTATTCTGTTATAGCAGCCCAAACAGACTAAGACAGATTTTATTCCAAATATATTTGTATTTTAGCATTATTTTCCTGAGTTATAAGCATGCATTTCCTATGTATATTTACACCATGAATACATGCAAAAGTGACCATTTATTTTTGGTAAACAGAAAGAGTGGATATTGGGGTTAATGCATAGACTTGTTATCTAAAAGACTTGTTTCTAAAGCAGATGGTTTCATGGGGTTTTAATTGCTGTTCATAACTTTATTAATTGTCATGGAATTTGAAAACTAGATTTATTTTTCAAGGTGTTTCATTTATTTCCTCTTCATTATGTATGTTATATGCTGATATGTATGCTGATAGAAAATAAAACTACATTTAAATAACTTATTTTGTTAATATATGTCCCTGGGCCAAAAGTGACCTTGACAGAGCCCTACTTAAATACCAGCCAGTTAATGCTTGTCCATTTTCTCCATTTGTTCAACTGGCTAAAGAACCCAGTTGGCTGTGATAGGTGATTTTTATTTTGCTAATGTTGGTTCCTTTTTCTGGAGGGCAGGGATGTATTTGTTGTGCCAAGTTCTTAAAAAGCAACTGGCTTGCCAACAGGTTTGTTGAGGCTCCCTGGGGATGTCATGAAGGAGGGCAGATTTGTAAACTAGTGATCATCAGGTTCCTGCTTTCCTTCTGAAAGGTTGTCTGAGCTTGTGGATGGTATGAACACTGTAGAGCTAGAAATTTTGTTTATGCACATCTCTTGGCCAACTGTCAGGAAGGTGAGAACTCATCTTCTGCTTCAAAACCAAAGAAAGGGTAGCATAGGAATCTGTTGTGTGACGCCTCATCCCTGTTCTGTTTATCTAGGAGTTTCCAGTGTGTGTGCTAAGGGAGGGGAAGAGTCGTTTGGACACCTTGCAGATGTATGCAGGTTGCGTTCGTGAATTACCAGGGACCTGGACATACACACAGGGGTACTTCCCTCCTGTCTGTCTCTGTCTTCCTCCTAGCTGATCTCTCTGCCTCCAGGTAATGAGCCTTGGCAGGATAGGGGAAGATCTCAGTTTGTAAGGGAAAAACTCCTCACAAATAAAAGTTGTCTCTAGTTTGGAGCTGAGAGGAGAATTGGACTGTGGTTTCGAGTTTGCCTTTAATTAACTAGTTGACTTTTGATTAATTGTGTTTGCTTGCAGCTCCTCATCTGTGAAATGAGAGAGTTGGGCATGATGTTCTCCTCAGTCCCTCGTGACTCTCATGTTCTGTGGTTCTGTAGGTCTTTATTTGTTGAGATTGCTACCAAAACTTGTACTATTCTTTTGAAGTCATGTATAGTCAAGTGTTGCTTATCAGTAGAGCTGTGTTCTGAGAGATGCGTCATTAGGCAATTTTGTCATTGTGTGAACAGCATAGGGTGTGCTTACACACAGCTAGGTGGTATAGCCTACTACATACCTAGGCTGTATGGCTAGCCTAGTGCCCCTAAGCTACTAACCTATATAGCATGTTACTGTACTGAATAGGGCATCTGAACTTAGAAAGTTATGGTAAAAATGTGGTATCAGCCGGGCTCGGTGGCTCAGCCTGTAATCCCGCGCCTTTGAGAGGCTGAGGTGAGTGGATTGCCTGAGCCTGTGGGTTCGAGATCTGCCTGGGCAGCGAGACCTCATCTCTACAATAAATCAAAAAATCAGCCGGGCGTGGTAGCGCATGCCTTTAATTCCGGCTACTCGGAAGGCTGAGGCGAAAGGATCGCCGGAGCCCAGCAGGTCGAGGCTGCGGTGGCCAGGAGCGGCCACTGCACTCCAGTCTGGGTGACAGAGTGAGACTCCAACTCAAAAAAAAAAAAAAATGCGGTATCATACTCTTATGGGACCACCATCATATATGCAGTCCACTGATGACCTAAATGTCATTATGCAGTGCATGACCTCTGTAGACTACATTTATCCATGCGCAGTAACTTGCAGTTCACTGTGGTCTTCACTAATGGATACTTACATTTAATAAACATTAAAATATAGCATTCTGTGTTGTGTTTAAATAGCACTAACCATAGTATTAAACCTGTCAGAGTTAGACAGCTATTGATTTTTCACTCTTATTTCCCAAAATCAAAATGTGGATTCAAATACCTCTCATAGGTATTGTTGGAATCAACTTTTGGAAAAAGCTTTGAGAACCCAAGAATTGAGATTGCTTGTTTTTCCTACCTGTGTTTTGTGTGTTGCACTCATTAGACTTCTGCCTAGGGACAGGTAACTTGTGGGGGAAAAGCTTCAAGACCCTTCCTACTTAACTTACAGCTTGATCCTAAGTGCTATAAATGAATAGATTCATCAAGAAGCCTTTGGCTGCATTTTGCAGAAATTCCAACTTAAACTTGCTTGAATTACCAGGGAATGATGGGTCCTGTGAATACAGATGAAGGACAGGCATCAGGGTCAGTTCAATTCAGTGTCATAGACTCTGCTTCTCAGGAATTCCAAAATTTCCTTAGCTGTGTCCTCACTGTGACAAAATGATCACAGCTTTGCATTCACACACTATATTATCAGGATTTCTCAACCTTGGTACTATTGACATTTGAGACCAGATAATTCTTTGTTGTTATGGAACTGTCCTGTACATGTAGGACGTTTGGGAACACCACTGATCACTTCCCACTTGATGCCAGTAGCAACCTCAAACCTGGGTTGTGATCATAAAAAACTTCTCCAGACATTACCAAATGTTTCCTGGGGAACAAAAACACCCTGGTTAAGAACCCCTGGTCTAAAGGAAGACAGACCATTTCATCAAGTAGCCAACTTAAGTGTGAGGCCAGGTGTTTCCTACAAGACCCCACATTTCCCCCTTTCGCCTTATTGGCTCAAGCTAGGTCACTCCCCCATTCCTGAATCCATTACTTGTGGGGGGGGGGAGTTTTTCTCAGGCTAATCAAGCCCTCTCTGGAGCAAGGGATGTGAATGTTCTGGGGTGGTGTCTCAGTAATGTTGTTGGAAAGGGAGCTTGGAAGCTGAGTAGGAATCCAACAGTATCCACAGCAGCTGTACTCTAAATGTGTCCTTTTCTTTTCCTTCCTCTCAGTGAGGATTATGGAAAGAACTTTAAGGATATTACAAATCTCATCAATAATACCTTCATTCGGACTGAATTTGGCATGGCTATTGGTCCTGAGAACTCTGGAAAGGTGAGACTCATTCTTGCATGTATAAAACTTGTGCTTGATACTACATGCAGAGCTAGTGGATATTAGTACTGGAATGACCCAGTGATACATAGTAATGTATTCAGTTTAGTATTGCTAAATTTAAAAACACAATTTAATACTGATCACATAAGAATGGAATTCAGCACACAGATTTCTTGTTTTGGTCCCTCTCCAAGATGCACCAAAAACCTTCAAAATCATGCAGCAATTGTTTAGCATTGCCATGTTTACTCCTCACAACATTTTGGTCTTCTGGAAAACTGACTAATCTCAAAACTGACCAGGCTCAGATTCACAGATGTGATGCACTAGTTACATTAGGATGTTATTTGTTGATAAGACTAAGATTTGAGCAGTGAATGGTACAACTAATCTGTTTTTAGAACTCTTACTTTTGGAACTAAAATTTTCTTAACTAACATCTGGTGGAAATGGTACAAGAACGTTCTGTGCTTTTGCAGTATCATATCATTAATCTAATCTCTCTTCTTCCTGATCAGGTGGTATTAACAGCAGAGGTATCTGGAGGAAGTCGTGGAGGAAGAATCTTCCGATCATCAGATTTTGCAAAGAACTTTATTCAAACAGATCTCCCTTTTCATCCTCTCACTCAGATGATGTATAGCCCTCAGAATTCTGATTATCTTTTAACCCTCAGCACTGAAGTAAGTCCAGTTGAGGAACTTACCTTTTGCATTTTATAGTCTCAAAATATACTGTCTTAGAAGGGTCCTGTAGAAAACACTTTTATATTGGACTTATTTCTAGTGTCTCCTTATGGCATAGAGTATGTATTTTTTTTCCTATTTGATAAAGGTCACGATTTCCATGTCTGTCTATTTCAGGTAAGTATGATGTCCCATGGTCATTATGATTTTTTAAAGTGAATAAATGTGTGCCATTGGAGTGATGAAGAAGAAAATGGTTTAATGAAATCGTTCTTTTGCTGCAAGGGGCAAGCATAAATTGTCAAACTCCTACTGTGGTTCTTATTCCTTTCTTATGGTCAAACCACATCTTTATAATGTTTCCTTTTTTGTTAGGTCCTCGGTTTATAAAACACATTGACTTCTGTCTTTGACACTCAGGTATTAAATAACGGAAGCCTCCGATTCCTGCACCCCCCCACTACATTCCTGTACTTTGCCCAGAAACCATGTCTGTCCCTGAGCCTCCACTGCTTCTGAAAGTTCCCTGAAGAGCACATTCAGCATGTGCTTTTCTGGAGGACCAGTCTCTTTTCTTGTGGATGTTGAGTCCCCACGATGGCTGAGTTGCTCAACCATGATAATCATGAGTAGACTGATGTCTTTATAGTGCTCTCTCCTCTCTTGGAGTGTGGTCTATCGAGCAGCACCAGATATAAACTCCTGAGGAACTGGTTTAAGAGGTGCATCCGCATGCCCCAATCCAGATATGATAAACCAGAGTCTTCTGATTTGCGGGTGGCTAGTAATTTTAACAACCTCTCTCCTGCTGAGCCTACGTGCTAATGTTTGAGAGCCATTGCCGTGCTGACTGTTCTGGGGTGACAAGACGCAACTGTAGACAGTCTGGCTGAGCAGAAGAGTGGCACAGGGAGCATGAGGGACACTGGAGGAGACACCTGGATTCTGGACCTTCTGTGGGGAAATCTTTGAGCAGAGGTGGGGCTGGGGGCCTCCAGGAAGGCCTGACTTATGCTTAGCCAGTGGAAGCCAGAGGAAGGAAATGAGCTTGCTGGGGAGTAGGCTTCAGATCTTAGAACAACAGTTCCTGGAAGTTGGCCTCCAGCAGCTGAAGGTCCTCCAAGGGAACAGAGCGACCGCTCTAGGAATGGACAGACCTACCTCCCTGTAGGTCTCATCTCATCTCCATTACCAAGTGTCTCAAGGTTATTAAAACAGGGCTATCCTCAGGCAGAGGAAAGTACCATCTGCTCTTATATCTGAACTTTCTTCCTGCTAAGGGCAAATTTGAAGTACAAAGAATTAGGATAGAGAAGATGGACCAATTTATACTGAAGTGCAAATAAGTGATATCAGACCCTTTCTTGTCCTTATAAGTAGAACTTGGCAAATTAGAAATGCTGGGAGGTGAATATCACTAGGGAAGAAAAAGTTAAAGGAAGATGGTGGGTGAGGGTGGAAGGGGGACACTGAAAATCAATTCTGCTGCCTCCGCCCTGTGTGTCAGAGGTACCAGGACATCCCTGTTCTGTCCAGTGGACGCTGAGCTCAGAAGCTTGTGTTGCCAGTGCCATCGATGTTGTCCATCTTCATCTTTTTAAGTCTCTGCTACATTTCTAGGTATTGGCCAATCCCTCCTTTCCCTTTTTCGAGGACTACTTCCTTTCCTTTGGTTCTTCTAGCTTTCTGGCCATTCCTCTTAGTCTCTTAAAACTCCTTTCAACCTGTCCTTAAATACCTGTTGCAAATTTTGTTCTGAGCAGTCTCCTCTCCTCTTACGATTTCACTACAACCTGTACCACATTTTAAAGTTCCTATCTCAGCTGGACTCGGTGGCTCAGCCTGTAATCCCACACCTTGGGAGGCAGAGGTGAGTGGATTGCCTGAGCCCGTGGGTTCGAGACCCTCCTGGGCAACTTGGCAAAACCTCATCTCTACAATAAATCAAAAAATTAGCTGGGTGTGGTAGCACGTGCCTGTAGTTCCAGCTACTTGGAAGGCGGAGGCAGAAGGATCCCCAGAGCCCAGCAGGTCAAGGCTGCGGTGGCCAGGAGCGGCCACTGCACTCCAGTCTGGGTGACAGAGTGAGACTCCAACTCAAAAAAAAAAAAAGGCCGGGCTTGGTGGCTCAGCCTGTAATCCCAGTGCTTTGGGAGGCCGAGGTGAGTGGATTGCCTGAGCCTGCGGGTTCGAGACCTACCTGGGCAGCTTGGCGAGACCTCATCTCTACAATAAATAAAAAATTAGCCGGGCATGGTAGCACGTGTCTATAGTTCCAGCTATTTGGAAGGCTGAGGCGGAAGGTTCCCTGGAGCCCAGCAGGCTGAGGTTGCAGTGGCCGGGAACGGTCACTGCACTCCAGTCTGGGTGACAGAGTGAAACTCCAACTCAAAAATAAAAATAAAAAATAAAGTTCCTATCTTGCCCTGACTTTCTTATCTCTACCCTGGCAAGATAGGGTCAGATTCCTATCTTGCCACCCTCTGTGTATCCCTCGCTGGATGCCCCATAAGCACCTCCAGTCAGTTGAAAGTGGAACTTCCTGCTCTTCTCTCAGACATGCTCTTCTTCCCCTAATCCTTGTGCTAGATAGTGATGTCACATTGCATCCTGTGCCCCAGCCAGAAACCCAGCATGACCAGCTTCCACACATGCTTTCAGAGCCTTTTCCTTGTGGCCAAGGCTCAGGATGCCATTAACTCTTACTGAACTAATACGGCAGTTATTCCCTGCTTTTCCAGTTTCGATGCTCTGATATTCGTCTTTCTCATCCAAGTATTCCGCCTAAGCAAGAAAACTGACTGTTTCCCCCTGCATAGGGTACCTTTCTCTTGAGAGTGACTCATATCCCGTAAAAGCCAGACCCTTTAGCTTGGCCTGGGAGGAGGGTGCTGCATGAGCCGGCCCTCGCCTTTCTTGCGAGCATAGCTCTTCATTCACTCACCCCGGAGTTTTATTCCTTGAACGCCTGACGGCTTTTAGCCCCTGCACACTGTAGTGTTTTATCTCCTCTGTGCCTTTGCTGTGCTGATCTGTCTTTGGGCTGTGACACCTCATCTTTCTGCTTGCCTTCTTGTGGTCACACTGTTCATCATTTAAAACTCAGCACAGCAGTCTTCTTCAGGAGACTCTCTGATGCAAGCTTTTCCTCTCCCCGCGTCTGTACTGGCCCATGTTTCTTTTTTTATTTTATTTTATTTTTTGAGTTGGAGTCTCACTCTGTCGCCCAGACTGGAGTGCAGTGGCCGCTCCCGGCCACCGCAGCCTCGACCTGCTGGGCTCTGGCAATCCTTCCGCCTCAGCCTTCCAAGTAGCCGGAATTACAGGCGCGCGCTACCACGCCCAGCTGATTTTTTGATTTATTGTAGAGATGAGGTCTCGCTGCCCAGGCAGGTCTCGAACCCGCGGGCTCAGGCAATCCACTCACCTCAGCCTCCCAAAGGCGCGGGATTACAGGCTGAGCCACCGAGCCCGGCTTGGCCCATGTTTCTATCACATTTATCACGTTGTGTTGGACTTTCTTCTTATCTGTGTCCCTTGTTAAACTGTGAGCTCCTTGAGAGCAGAGCGTGTGTCTTATTCATCTTTGTACCCCAGTGCAATGTCTGGTACAGTGCCTGGCACATAGTAGGCACTTCATACACATTTGTTATTCTGAACTTCCAAGACCCAGAAGGGGCCCTAATAAACTGTGTATGTGTCTGTGGAGCTCAGGCAGCTCTGATGGAACTTCCATGTGTGTCTTTACTGTCCTGAGTGATTGGATATGAACTATTAAAGGTCATATAAGCAGCTGCACAGGATAAAGCTGGAATTTTGATAAATCATTTATAATCTTTCAGAATGGCCTGTGGGTGTCCAAGAATTTTGGGGGAAAATGGGAAGAAATCCACAAAGGAGTATGTTTGGCCAAATGGTGAGTAACAGAAGACTCCATCTGTGCAGAGCCTAGACCTTTCCTGACAGTGCCGCCAAAAATCACATGCATCAATACTGAGTACTTACTATGTGCCAAGTACTCTTCAGGGTGCCATGAGGGGGACCAGAGAGGTGTATGACACAGACCTTGACCTGGAGGAGCTTCTAATTCTGTTGGAAAATAACTTAGTCTCGCTAAATGTAGAGCATAAAGTATAAGATAAGACATGGAACTGAGTAGCTACTGCCTGCAAAAGGTTTATTCCCCATGAGTGGTGACATCAATTGGAATATAATAAAATACAGCTTTAATTTAGGATTAAAATACTTTTCTGTGCCCAGATTTACACTCTCTTGTCTAGAGATCCATTTCAGTCATGTAGAAAGAGTATAGCCAGCAATCAGGAATAAAGCTGAAGAGCTTCCAGACTCCCAAAGCCACACAGTCTGTGCACCAAAACGCATTCACTTCTCTTGATGGGATGCCCCACCCCTGCCAGGTGCCTGCTTAAAGTGATGTGGAGGAAGGGCTCTCTTGCTGGGGAGCCACAGCTCCTCTGTTCTAACCTCACTCTGCTGCTAGTCAGAGGCTTGAGCTCTCTGGCCTTCAGTTTTTCCTTCTGTGAAAGGAGATTTGTTTGAGAGGTCGGGGGATGCCTAAGCAAGAATTGAGTTAAGAGCCTTCATGCCTCCAAAATTCCACTAGGCTCAGACTCTTGTTTAGAGCCTCTTTCTTCTTTCCCTTTGACTGATTTCACCAAATTTGTTAATCCCAGCTTATAGCTGATTGCTTCCAGAAGCGAGATATGTAGCTGCTAGCAATAAGCACATGACAGCATTAGTACAGCATGAGAACTGGAGGGAGACAGAAGAACTATCAAAGAACCAACCAAAACTTAGCTCATATGGCAGCATGAAATTGTTTAGTGCTAGACCAAGAAGGTACACACACCTGAGTAACTTCTAAAGGGAACGCTGTCGTATAGTTTGATAAGATTGATGTTCATGGTGATGACCCATAATCCCAAGAGTTTATTAATGCACTCTGCTTAGGGAATCAAGAAAGTGTATGATACAGATTTGAAATATGTCTACCAAAATTAGTTAAAATATTAATGTCGCTTAAATAAAATGGGCCTTTTCCAGAAATACTCTTTCTTTTTTTTTGAATTGAAGTCTCACTCTGCCACCCAGACTGGAGTGCAGTGGCATGCTCCCGGCCACCGCAGCCTCGACCTGCTGGGCTCCGGCCATCCTTCCACTCAGCCTTCCAAGTAGCTGGAACTACAGGCGCGCGCTACCACGCCCGGCTGATTTTTTTATTTATTGTAGAGATGAGGTCTTGCTGCCCAGGTGGGTCTCGAACCCACAGGCTCGGGCAATCCACTCACCTCAGCCTCCCAAAGTGCTGGGATTACAGGCTGAGCCACCGAGCCCAGCCCCAGAAATATTCTTTCAATAAGGTTTCTGCAGTACCACAGTGGTACATGTGCTCCATTCACTTTCATTTTATGTATTTTAATAAATTGTGTTTGTACTTTATACAGTCTTCTTAGAAGGAAGGAATTTTTAAGGGAATTAAAGTTAAATTATTTCACTCCTGATGGACCTGAAATATGTAGGATATATTTAAGAAAGACTTTAGTAATTTTGATGTTTAAAACTTTGGTTTTCAAACCATTTTAAAATCATATTTTCTGTGTCCTAGGCAGGTTTTTTGTTTTTTTGTTTTTTTTTAACTTTCATAACGTGTTTCTTTAGTATCTAGATATGGATAACTAGGCTGCTAGTAACTGTGTGCTCACCTTTTAGATCTTAAACTGTTAGGAATTTAAACCTAAAGTTCTGAAAGAACACTCAAACCCAGTACCTTTTTTCTGGTGATTATCTATAAGTACCATCAGGGCCTGAATCCAGCTCCTTGCAAACTCCCTTTCCAAGTTACATTTTAAATAATTCAACCTCTGACCTAGTTGTCTATTTGAGATGAAAGAACTAAATTATTTAGCTCATACAGAGCATTGAACTAGATTCTGAGGGGAAGCAACAAAGCATAAACTTACTGCCTACCCTGCAGAAGCTAATTAATATAGTAGGAGAGTAAAACATAGGAGACAATGCATGCCGAGGGCTACCAAGGGGGACAGCACTCTAGAACAGCGTTTCTCAGCCCAGTTGGACAAGGCTTGATGTAGGGACTGCTCTGTGCATTGTGATATGCTTACAGTGTCCCTGGCCTGTCCACACCAGAGGCCAATAACAACAACTGCCAACCCCCACACCCCATCCCAGTTGAGACAATAAAAAATGCCTCCAGACAGTGTTAAATGTCCCCTGGGAGACCGAATGGCCTCTATTTGAGAACTACTGCTCTAGAAGTTTGCAGCAAAGAAATCTTTCTGTTGGAATGGCAGACAAAGCTTCGTGGAAAAGCTAAATTTTAAGCTTGAGCCAGAAGATCATGAGGGCAAGGTTTGGAGAGAAAAGCATTTTGGGGAGAAAACAGTACGAGCATATTTGGAAAATATAAGTAGACCAGTGGAGCTGACTGTAAGAGTTCATTAAAAAAAAGTTGTGGACTGTAGAAAACATGAGGCTGGGGGCTGTGGGGGGTTTGACTGGTGGGGCTGCAGAAGGACTGGGGGCACCACCGGAGAAGGCTGTGCCAGTGGTGCCAGCTGAGGCCTGTAGAGAAAGCTTGTTAGGCTTGCTTGGGGCTTTTTGACTCAGGTTAACACTATCCTTAACATCCTTAAACTGTTTATTTTCCCTGTTTTTGTCTCATTGTAGGGGATCGGAAAACACCATCTTCTTTACCACCTATGTGAATGGCTCCTGCAGTAAGTATATTTTAGTCCCAGAAAATAGCCTCCTGTGTTGTCCATTCATGGTAGAATGTTCTGGGTTGTACGAGGTAAAAACATTAAAGATCCTTTTGTTCCCCTGACATTTTAATAGCTAAAGATGGCTGTTAATGATTTTTAGAGTCTTGAAAGTAAAACCAAATTACTATGCTGTCCTCAGATCAAATAAAAATGTAGCTTCCACATAAAGGCAATTTTCTTAATTTTAGTGATGTAATTACATAAAGCAAATATTAGGCTGCACACAATAGCAAATTGAAATGCATACTGGTTTCTGCAAAAGAGCATGGGTTGTGTTTGTGCTGACAGAAGCCTTCGGTTTCCCATTCTGTGACACAATTTCAAAGGAGAAAGCAAAATTTTTCATTTATTCATTCAACAAATATTTGACACCTATGGTATTTAGCACCTGCTAAACACTATTCTAAGGATGGAGAGACCAAAACACCCAAGGCCTGCTCTTATGGAAAGTAAATTCAAGTAGGGGTGTTGGATGATAAACAAGAAAACAAAAACTCAAGCTGCACACATACCTGTGGTTCCAGCTACTCCAGGAGGCTGAGTAGGGAAAATTGCTTGAGTCCAGGAGTTCAAGACTGGCTTGGGCAATGTGGCAAGACCTTGTCTCTTCAAAAAAACCTCAAACAAGACAATATAAAATAAAATAATTGTGAACTGCACCATTAAGAAAATAAAGCAGGATACTGTGACTTGGATATTTTTATGTAACACTGTATTGGAATTAACTAAACAGTATTTTTCCATCCAGCATAAAACCTCATGTGTATCAAATAAAACTCAAATGCAAATTTCCTATATCTGATGCCATATCACATTTATACTGTCACTTGATCAATGCACTCAGGATTAAAAATGGTGTAGCTATAAAATTAAGAGTAATTCTAAATGGCCATTTTGAACTAGGCTCACCAGTAAATGAAATTTTAATTAATTTTTTGACTTGTTTAAGAAGCTGACCTTGGGGCTCTGGAATTATGGAGGACTTCAGACTTGGGAAAAAACTTCAAAACTATTGGTGTGAAAATCTACTCATTTGGTCTTGGAGGACGTTTCCTTTTTGCCTCTGTGATGGCCGATAAGGTAGATATTTGCTTTTCTTTGGACTGCTATTTCTTTGAATATGCCTCATGTAGATTCCTTTCACTACTTGGTACCTTCAGTTTCTCATCTTTAATATTTAATATCACTGGAAGGTTTGGGGTGATTCTTCTTGCAGGGATTGATTAACTCTGATGGACTACTCTGCACCTGGCCTTCTGATGTGAATTCTGATATCTTTTTTGGGACATGTTGTCCCAGTGTTTGGGCTTTACTCAGACATGGACATCTGAAAAAAGCAATCCACTTGCTCATTGTCCAGTAATAATAATACAAATAAAAATAAGTAACATTAGTTGAGTACCTACTATATGCTAGAGACTACTCCGAGTCCCAGGAATATAGCAGTGAACAAAACAGTTGACTGTCCTATTCTTGGAGCTTATATTCAAGGGGGAAATAGACTCTAAACAAATAATGATATGCCTGGTAATAATTAAAGCTGTGGAGAGATCTAAAGCAGGACAAGGAAACAGAAGCAGCAGGACTTGGAGCAGTGATGTTTTAGAGAGGGAGGCTCGGGGGAGCTCTCTAGTACCTGAATGGAGTGAGAGCATGCCCATGTGACCATCTGAGAGAAATAGGATGAAGATCCAGCAGGTGCAAATACCCTCAGGAAGGCTCAATCTATGGAAGAAAGCAGGGAAGGGCAGTGTGGTGGGAGCACAGAAGGTGGTCAGAATGAGGCAGAGGAGGAGCCCTGCAGGGCCTTCCTAGGTCACGGTTAGGATATTGGCTTTTATTCTTCCTGTCCTGGGAAACTGTAAGAGGGTGGTGAGCAGAGAATGTCAGGGTTTGGCTCCTCTTTTGACAGAATAGGTGTGTGCGGAGCAGCCTAAGCACACATGGAAGCAGCCAGAGTAGCAGGGGATCTCACGGGTGTCCCAGTGAGGGAGAGGGCAGCTCAGCCAGGCTGTTAAATGTACTTATCACTGAACTTTACAGAGTTTAATCTAAGGGGGGGCCTGGGATTACTATCCATGCCCTGGCTAGCTGTGTCTAGTAGCTATTTTAAGCTATTTAGCAGGGAGTAGGTTTTAATTGCCTTCTTAACAGATTTCTTTGACTAGCCAAATACTCCCTGATAGTTTCTTTATGGTAATTTCAGACTCTGTCCTCTTTCCAGCCCATGTACGTTTCTTTCATCATGGCTGTTCTGAGACTTTCTTACAGAGAAAGCATGTCATACCTTGACTTCCCTTGTGATCTCTCAAGCATGGGATCCTCTCCATTTTCTAGGCCCTATATTAATTCTTTGGATTATGCCAAATGGATTGTCTCAAATGGGCCAAACTTACGTATAGCAGTCAGTGTTTTAAGAATTATCTGAGCAAGTGTGTGTGATTGACCATGGTTCCATTGAATTCCTAGCTCTGTTGAAGGAGATGGACTATCAGAGATCGGGAAGTCCTATCTTAGGGGACTGTACCAGAATGAGGAAGCCACGGAGAAAGCCAAGATAGCCTTCCTTAAGATAGAATGGATTGTTCCATTGTCTGAAACTTTGCTAGAGTTTAGAAACTACTTTGGTAATTGGTACTAGGACCTTTAATTTATAGCAATTGTACCTAGTGGGGAAGTGGGTAATAAATTATCATTTAAAATATCCCTGCTCATGTCCCTGCACATAGCATCTTGGCAGGAAATTAAAAAATAGATATTGCCGCCAGGCTCGGTGGCTCAGCCTGTAATCTGCGCTTTGGGAGGCTGAGGTGAGCGGATTGCCTGAGCCCGCGGGTTCGAGACCTGCCTGGGCAACTTGGCGAGACCTCATCTCTACAATAAAATCAAAAAATCAGCCGGGCGTGGTAGCGCATGCCTATAATTCCGGCTACTTGGAAGGCTGAGGCGGAAGGATTGCTGGAGCCCAGCAGGTCGAGGCTGCGGTGGCCGGGAGCGGCCACTGCACTCCAGTCTGGGCGACAGTGAGACTCCAACTCAAAAATAAATAAATAAATATTGCCATTTGTTCCAGGATACAACAAGAAGGATCCACGTGTCAACGGATCAAGGAGACACATGGAGCATGGCCCAGCTCCCCTCCGTGGGACAGGAACAATTCTATTCTATTCTGGCAGCAAATGATGACATGGTGTTCATGCATGTAGATGAACCTGGAGGTAAGAACTTTTTAGTGACACCCTTCAATGCACAGAGATGAAAGTTTTGAACCCTACTTTGAATAGCTGTCCTTTTTATGTGTCAATTTTTCCTCTTAGCCCTAGAAATGCATTAGTGTCCTACTGGTTACTCTGTCCTAAAGCTAATATGTAGCCTTTGTGTAAAGGCTGCTTGCTGTACTACTGTAGTGTAATTTGTGCCTATGTTCAAATGTGCTTGAGCAAAGCTGCCCAAGGAATGATCCTCAGAGTGCTACTGATTTGCAAACTCTCTTACCTGATAAGTACAGAAATTGAGAGCAAGAGTTTAGAAGCTCTTCTAGCTATTTGACAAGGTAATTTTATGTCTGTTGAATCTAGTGATTAAAAATCAGGGTCTTATATTTTGTCTATCTTTTCATTTGTCTGGTGATGGGTTTTGGTTTTGGTTTTGTGTGTGTGTGTGTGTGTGTGTGTGTGTGTGAGTTGGAGTCTCACTCTGTTGCCCAGGCTAGAGTGCAGTGACACACTCATAGCCACCCAAGCATCGGCCTGCTGGACTCCAATGATCCCTCTGCCTCAGCCTTCCAAGTAGTAGGAACTACAGGCGTGCACTACCACGCCCAGCTAATTTTTTAATTTTATTGTGGAGACAAGTTCTCGCCAAAGTGCCTGGGCTGGGTCTCAAACCCTCGGGCTCAGGCAATCCACTTACTTTGGCCTCAACTCAAAAAAAAAAAAAATTAGCATGAAGATCTTAGTTGTAAGCCTTGATTAATTCTCAGGTCTGAGTTTCCATCATGAAGAGAGCCAGCTGGCTCGTGTTTGGTCAGTCAGATAATCGTGTTTGGTTAAACTATTGGTTTTCTTTCTGGTCCCTCTAAGCCTTTGTGGTTTTGTTTGTTTCCCTATTTCAGATACTGGATTTGGCACAATCTTTACCTCAGATGATCGAGGCATTGTCTATTCCAAATCTTTGGACCGACATCTCTACACTACCACAGGTGGAGAGACAGACTTTACCAACGTCACCTCCCTCCGTGGGGTCTACATAACAAGTGTGCTCTCAGAAGGTGGGTCTCAGTGTAACTGTTCTTCTGCCTTGCTCCTTTGGCCTCAAGTGTTGGGGTTTGAGGCTTTCGGGGATTGATGGTCCTGTCACCCACTAATGTTGCTTGCCTAGCCAACCAGCTTACCCATGTAAAATTGTTTGTTTCCTTTTTTTTTTTTTATTGTGGTAAGATATATGTAACATAAAATTTGTTTCTTTTTAACATTGTGTAAAGTACAATTGAGTGTTATTAAACATATTCACAGTGTTGTACAACTATCACCACTATCTATTTCCAGAACTTTTTCATCATCCCAAACAGAAATTGCACCAGTTTACAACCATTTATCTTCCACACCCTTTCCCCAGCCTCTGGCAACCACCATTCTACTTTGCATCCCAGTGAATTTGCCTATTCTAGGCAGTTCATATAAGCAGAATCACCCCTTGTTGTTTTGTATCTGGCTGCTTTCACGTAGCATATTATTCCAAAGTTAAGCCATGTCGTAGCAGGTTTCAGAATTCCACATATTCCTTCTTTTTTTTTTTTGAGTTGGAGTCTCACTCTGTCACCCAGACTGGAGTGCAGTGGCCGCCCCCGGCCACCGCAGCCTCCGCCTGCTGGGCTCCACCGATCCTTCTGCCTCAACCTTCCAAGGAG
This sequence comes from Carlito syrichta, assembly GCF_000164805.1. NCBI lineage: Eukaryota > Metazoa > Chordata > Mammalia > Primates > Tarsiidae > Carlito > Carlito syrichta. Next base: position 169,591 of record NW_007256297.1, read on the forward strand.
CTGGAACTGCAGGCATGCGCTACCACACCCGGCTAATTTTTTTGATTTATTGTAGAGATGAGGGCTCGCCAAGTTGCTCAGGTGGGTGTCGAACCCGCAGGCTCAGGCAGTTCACTCACCTCGGCCTCCCAAGGCGCGGGATGACAGGCTGAGCCACCGAGCCCGGCCCACATATTCCCCCTTAGGGCTGGAATGTATTCCTTTGTTTGGATGTGTACAGCAGCTTTTGTTTCTTCATTCATCAGTGGACACTTAGACACTTGCCATTTCTGGCCACTTTGAATAATGCGGCTAAAACACTGGTGTGCATGTAACCTGTTCAAGTCCATGCTTTAGTTCCTTTGGGAGTTTACCCAGGAGTGGAACAGCAGGACCTCATGGCAAGTCTGTGTTTAACTTCTGCGGGAAATTCCAAAGGAATTTTCATAGGGTTACACCATTTTTTTTTTTTGAGTTGGAGTCTCACTCTGTCACCCAGACTGGAGTGCAGTGGCTGCTCCCGGCCACCGCAGCCTTGCCTGCTGGGCTCCGGCGATCCTTCCGCCTTCCAATAGCTGGAACTACAGGCGTGCGCTACCACACCCAGCTAATTTTTGCTTTATTGTAGAGATGAGGTCTCGCCAAGTTACCCAGGCAGGTCTCAAACCCACGGGCTCAGGCAATCCACTCACCTCAGCCTCTCAAAGTGCTGGGATTACAGGCTGAGCCACCGAGCCCGGCTGGGTTGCACCATTTTACATGCATATGGGAAGGGATTCCAGTTTCTCTACTTCATTGCAAAAATTTATTATATTCTTTTTTTCCTTTTTTGAGTTGGGGGTCTCACTCTGTCACTCAAGCTAGAGTGCAGTGGCATGACCATGGCTCATCATAGCCTCAAATTCCTGGACTCAAAGTGATGCTCCTGCCTCAACTTCCCAAGTAGCTGGGACTACAGATGTGCACCACCATGCCTGGCTAATTTTTTGTTTGTTTGTTTGAGGCAAGGTCTTGCTATGTTGCCTTGGCTGGTCTCAAACTCCTGGGCTCAAGCAATCCTCCTCCTTCGGCCTTCCAGAATGCTGGGGTTACAGGTATGAGCCATTGTGCCCACTGATACTCCATTATTTTTATAACAGTTGTCCTATTGGGCGTGAAACAGTATCTCTTTTGTCGCTTTGATTTGCATTTCTCTAATGACTAATGATGTTGAGTAACTTTTCACGAGCTCTTTGGCTGTGTGAATACCTTCTATTCAAGTCTTATGGATGGCAGAGATTTTTGAAGCTGTGTTCACTGATAGTCCTCTGGTGCTTATGAGAATATTGGCACATAGTAGATGTTCAGTAATACTTGCTGAATGGGTCTATGAATAAGCAGCTGAATGTCCCTCTTCCACTCAAATCACACACACACACACACACACACACACACACACACACACACACACACACACACACACACACACAAACTCACACACTCTCACACCCTCACACCTGGGTAACATTTAAGACTGAGCCTGAAGTGCAATCAGGCCTTGGGAGACAGGAATGGGGAGGGAAGGGTGCTTTGGGTAAAGAAACTACACATGCAAAGTATCAGAGTCATAGGAGACCTTGGGCTGGTGGATGTGGGGAGACATGGAGTGATACAGGAAGAGGAGGATCAGGAGAGTTTACCCATGTAAATTCTGGCTCCCTGTTAAATAAGTTATGGTAAATAGAACTAGAAGAAAGCAAAGTCACAGCAGGCAAAAAGAGAGATGTTTGGAGTCTATGTTGTTCAGATTATAAAATGAGTCCTGTGTTGGGAGGTGTGGCCCTGCAGGAGCAAGCCTGAAGTGGACCCACACCCTGCTCCCTCCCCTTGCAGTGGGTACAGCAACAGCCAGCCAAGACTCTTATGTTCCACTTGATGGCTCTACGGACCTCACCTTTCCTAAGGTCCAATTATACAAATAAACACATTGTCTCAAGTACAAAGACTCTTAAAGTTCTGTTTGCTTTCTGTGTTTATTTTTGGGTAGGCAGTAGGGACTGTTTGTTTTTATTTTGTCAGGTCCTTGCAGTGGCCTACAAGGTCCTAAGAGATACTCCCCCTGTCTTGCCTGCAACTTTTCTCTCTGTCCTTCACTCTCCCCTAGTCACATTAGCCACCTGCCAGGTCCACACATACATTAGACGTGTGCACTGACAGTTCCCTCTGTTTTCCCAGATATCTGCAAGACTGTCTTCTGCCTTTGAGTCTGTGCTCATATGTTACTTTCTGAGTGAGACCTGCCCTAAGTATGCTGTTTTAAATTCCAGTCTGTCCCCTGCTCACACACACGCTCCTAACCCGTTAGCTGTGCAGGTTTTTTCCCCTAGCACTTATTTTCTAACATACTGCACAATTTACTTATTTACTCTGTCTGGTGCTTGTCTCATCCTGTATATTTTGCAAATTTTTTGTCCATTTTGTTCACTGATATATTCTCAAAGGCTTATAAGAGTTTTTATATAGTGGGCACTCAATAAATGTTTGTTGAATAAATGAATTTTTCTTCATTTGCTTTCTTGTTTGATTTTTTTTTCTCTTGGAAAAGTCAAAGCATATTATCTCTGAATTTAAAACCCGCAGCAGTTTTTATCATTGAAAACAGGGAATGGAGGCTGGACGCAGTGGCTCACACCTGTAATCCCAGCACTTTGAGGTAGGAGGATTGCTTGAGCCCAGGAGTTTGAGACCAGCCCGAGCAACATAGCGAAATCTTGTCTCTGCAAAAATAGAAAATAAATTAGCTGGGCATTATGGCACATACCTATAGTCACAGCTACTTGGAGGACTGTGGTGGGAGGATCGCCTGAGCCCAGGAGGTTAAGGCTGCAGTAGGCTGTGATTGTGTCACTGCACTACAACCTGGGCAACAGAGTGAGACACCAACTCAAAAAAAAAAAGAAAGAAAGAAAATAGAGAATGGAGAAGAGATTGGGGGGAGGGGTCAAGAAAAGGGAAAAGTATGGAAGATATATGAGTTAGTGGGAGAGACCATAACTAGGCATTATTAATCCAGAACTATGAACCTTATTTAAATCCTGAGAGTCCTTTAAACAAGCCTGGTGTCGTGGCCTTGTCTGAGTAAAGATTAGGCGTCCTTTCCATAGGAGATTTTACTTCCAAGGCAAGTAAGGAAGAGAATGGACATTAGTCTGTTTATGTTGGTAAGGAATTCAAAGATATCTTTATTCAGAGTACCAGTCTTCAGTGATTTCTGGAATTACTTGGGTCCTGTTCAGGTGGGGAGCCTTCCTCAAATACCATATTTAAAGTGTTGCTCAGTTACTCATAACACTGAGCCATTTGTGAGGTATTATAAGCTCGTGGGGCTCCAGGGTTATCATGGTATCCTATAGTCTCAGGAGAGAGTTATGCAATGACAAACTGAATTTAATTGGGCACTTCCAGTGTGTCAGACTTAATGTCATTCTTTTCCATTCAGATAATTCGATCCAGACCATGATCACTTTTGACCAAGGAGGAAGGTGGACACACTTGAGGAAACCTGAGAACAGTGAATGTGATGCGACCGCAAAGAACAAGAATGAGGTTTGTTTACTCTGGGCACCAGTGTGCTTAGAGCAAGACAGCTTTTCTGTTCTGCTCCGATCAGAGCCTTTGATTGATGCAGTTTCATCCTCAATGAGGGTCTTCCACTTAAGACGGAAAGTTTGGAAATGAGAGTAATGAAATTAACTTGGAATTTGGAATTGTGAGAAACAAGTAGGAATTGTGAGGAAAGGTCAAAATACTATGGATTATTTGTCTTTTAAAGAAGAGCAAAACTGAGGGCTAACAATGTGTGTTTCACTAAACTGCTGAATGAAAACAGATTGAACAGATGGGCTGGAGAAGAGTTAGGTCAGCATGGCAGCTGTGAGGCTTGAGAAATTCTACAGGAAGCCATAGACCAACCATTCACAAGCAATGCAAAGCCAAGCTCATCGGAAACTAGAGGAAGAGATCCGCCTTCTTTCCCCTCTGCCTGGGTTCAGGTCACTGAGTTTGGTGATCTGGGTAGTGCCTGGAGACACAGTGCAAGTCTCTCTGAGGAAACATTGGGACCCAGAGCTACAAATGTGTCACTCCATGGCATCTGATGCCAGGAGTGACAGGCTTGACAGGCACAAAAAGAAAGAAAAGAAAAGCAAACTTTTAGCTGGCTCTTACAGAATTTGAGAGGAGCTTGGGGAACATTGGGAGTTTCTCTCAGAAATGGACAGTGCTGGCAGTTCTGAGCGCTCCTCAGGATACCTGTTGCTGATATGCCCTTGCTTTCTAGATGGGTTTCCTGTCTTAAGAGCCTCAGATGGTGTGAGATAAACCGTCCAACACAGTCTTCCTGCTTTATTCTCATTAGGCTCTGAGTCTGTCTCTACCTTCTTATCCCTTGTTCCCATCCCTTGCCCTGCCCCTCCCTCCTCCCCTCAAGCCTGGGTGGGTTCAGTGGCTCTTTGTTTGCCTCCCCACCTTCGGTCTCCCAACACTTCTCTTTGAGTGGGCTGTGCCCTGACCTGGCGAGTGAAGGCTCCTTTTGGGCTCTGCTGCCCTTTCATTGTCATTGCCCTCTCATCACCGGCACACCCCTCACTGTAACCCCTGGCTGTTCCCTGACCCTGGGCCTTCCCACATTATTCCTGGGGGAGTTGTGCCTGTCTTCCGCAGCCCCAGTTACTCAGGGTTCGTGGACTCCCTAACCATTCTCAGTGCCCATCCAGTTAGGGCTGATCCTTCCTCTCCATTTCATTAAGAGTTTGCTTAAACCTCTTTTTAAACATTGTAGTAAAGTATACACAACTTAATATGTACCATTTTAGCCATCTTGAACCTCTTTTATTTATTTATTTTTTTGAGTTGGAGTCTCACTCTGTCACCCAGACTGGAGTGCAGTGGCACGCTCCCGACTACCTACCACAGCCTCGACCTGCTAGGCTCTGGCGATCCTTCCGCCTCAGCCTTCCAGTACCTGGAACTACAGACGTGCCCTCCCATGCCCAGCTAATCTTTTATTTATTATGGAGATGAGGTCTAGCCAAGTTGCCCAGGCGGGTCTCGAACCCACGGGCTCAGGCAGTCCACTCACCTCAGCCTCCCAAAGCGCGGGATTATGGGCTGAACCACCGAGCCCGGCTAGTACTAACTTTCATTCAGCTTTCTGACATTGTTTTTTCCAGCTTTCTTGAGACATAATTGACAAGTGAAAATTACATATATTTATAGTGCACAGTGTGATGTGTTGGCATAGTATACATTGTGAAATGATGACAACATCACGCTAATTAACATATCTGGCCGCGCTCAGTGGCTCAGTCTGTAATCCCGTGCTTTGGGAGGCTGAGGTGAGTGAATTGCCTGAGCTCGCGGGTTCGAGACCCTTCCGGGCAACTTGGCGAGACCTCATCTCTACAATAAATCAAAAATTAGCCAGGTGTGGTAGCACGTACCTGTAGTTCCAGCTACTTGGAAGGCTGAGGCGGAAGGATCGCCTGAGCCCAGCGGGTCGAGGTTGCGGTGGCCGGGAGCGGCTGCTGCAGTCCAGTCTGGGTGACTGAGTGAGACTCCAACTCAAAAAAAAAGAAAAAAATGTATATATATATGACACCTCACAACTTATCTTTGTGTGTGTGTGGTGAGAACATTTAGAATCTATTCTATTAGCAAATTTCAAATATACAATACAGTATTATTGACTGTAGTCACTGTGTTACCGTAGCCTCCAAAACTTCTTTGTCCTGCATAGTTGAAGCTTTATACTCCTTGGTCTTCACCTCCCCCTCTCCCTAGACCCTAACACCCACCACTCTACTGTGTGTTTGTGAGTTCAACTTTTTTATGTGTCACATGTAAGTGACATCATGCGGTGTTTGTCTTTCTGTGCCTGGCTTATTTCACTTAATGAAATGTCCCCCAGGTTCATCTGTGCTGTTGCAAATGACAGAATTTCCTTCTTTTTCTTTTCTCTTTTTTTTCCTTTTTGACTTGGAGTCTCACTCTGTCGCCCAGACTGGAGTGCAGTGGCATGCTCCCGGCCACCGCAGCCTCTACCTGCTGGGCTCCAGCGAGCCTTCTGCTTCAGCCTTCTAAGTAGCTGGAACTACAGGTGTGTGCTACCATGCCCAGCTAATTTTTAATTTTATTGTAGAGACGAGGTCTCGCCAAGTTGCCTGGGCTGGTCTTGAACCTGCACAGGCTTAGGCAATCCACTTGCCTCGGTCTCCCAAAGTGGCTGAGATTACAGACTGAGCCACCAAACCCAGCCCTAAGCACTTTTTAGTGTCATTTTTATGTTATTGTAAATGAGATTTTATTTTTGAGTTAGTTTGTTGTTAGTGTGTATTGTATTTTTATATGTTGATTTTTGTATCCTGCAACTTTATTAAATTCATTTATTTAGCAGGTGTTTTTTTTGGTGGAGTTTTTAGGGATTTCTATATATAAAATCATGTCATCTGCAAACAGAGACAAGTTTAGTTCTTCCTTTCTGGTTTGGATGCCTTTTATTGCTTTTTCTTGTCTAATTGTTCTGGCTAGGGCTTCTAGTAAGTACTATATTGAATAGAAATGGTGAAAGTAGATATTTTTGCCTTTTTCCTGATTTTAGAGAAAGCTTTAGCTTTTCACTGTTAAGTATAATGTTAGCTGTGGACCTGTCATAGATGGCTTTTATTATGTTGAGGTACATTCATTTTACACCTAACTTGTTGAGAGCTTTTATCATGAAAGGGTGTTGAATTTTGTCAAATGATCTTTCTGGAGCTGTTGAGATGATTATGATTTTTATCCTTCATTCTGTTAATGTGACATATCACCTTTATTGATTTGTATACATTGAACTCTCCTTGCAGCCCAGGGATAAATCCTCCTTGATCGTGGTGTATGATTCTTTTTTTTTTTTTTTTTTGAGTTGGAGTCTCACTCTTGTCACCCAGGCTGGAGTGCAGTGGCACGCTCACGGCCACTGCAGTCTTGACCTGCTGGGCTTGGGCAATCCTTGTGCCTCAGCCTTCCAAGTAGCTGGAACTATAGACACATTCCACCACACCTGGCTAGTTTTTGTGATTTATTGTAGAGATGAGGTTTCACCAAATTGCCCAGGCTGGTATCGAACCCCTAGGCTCAGGCAGTCCTCTCGCCTCGGCCTCCCAAAGTGCTGGGATTACAGGCTGAGCCACCATGCCCAGCCTGGCCTGTATGATTCTTTTAATGTACTGTTGATTTCAGTTTGCAAGTATTTTGTTGAGGATTTTGCATCAGAGATATTGGCCTATAGTTTTCTTGTAGTGTACTGTTTTGGTATCAGGGTAATACTAGCCTCACAAAGTGTGCCATCCTCCTCAATTTTTAGAAGAGTTTGAGAAGGACTGGTGCTAATTCTTTAAAGAATGTTTGGAAGAATTCACTAGTTAATCCATCATGTCCTAAGCTTTTCTTTGTTGGGAGGTTTTTGATTACTGATTCAGTCTCCTTACTCAAATTAGTCTGTTCAGATTTTCTATTTCTTCATGATTCAGTCTTGGTAGGTTGTACGTGTCTGTAAATTTATCCATTTTTTTCTAGATTAGCTAGTTTCTTGGTGTATAATTGTTCAAAGTAATCTCTTATGATCCTTTTATTCCTGTGTATTTCTGTGGTTTCTGCTGTGATGTCTCCTCTTTCATTTCTGATTTTATTTGAGTCTTCTTTTTTTTCTAAGTTATTCTAGCTCAAAGTTTTTCCATTTTTTTATCTTTAAAAAAAACCCAATTATTAGTTTCATTGATATTTTATATTCCTAATCTCTATTTTATTTATTTCTGCTCTGATCTTTATTACTTCCTTCCTTTGGGCTTAGTTCTTCTTTTAGTTCCTTGAGACGTAAAGTTAAGATGTTTGGGGTTTATATTTTTTTCTTAATATAGATGTTTATCGCCATAAATTACCTTATTAGAACCACTTTTGCTGCATCCCATAACTTTTAGTATGTTGTATTTTCATTTTCATTTGTCTCAAGATATTTTTTTATTTCCCTTTTGATTTCTCCTTTGACCCATTGGTTCCCTAAGAGTGTGTTGTTTAATTTCCATGTATTTGTGAATTTTACAGTTTCCTCCTGTTAATGATTTCTAGTTTGATAGCATTGTAATTGGAAAAGAAACTTGTGGTACCTTTTCAGTCATAAATTTGTTGGGACTTGTTTTGTGGCCTAATATAAGATCTATCCTGGAGAAAATTCCAGCACTTGAATATGTATTCTGCTGTTGTTGAATGGAATGTTCTGTATATATCTGTTAGGTCCATCTGCTGTCTATAGTGTTATCGAAGTCTACCATTTCCTTATTAGTTTTCTGTCTGGAGTATTTATCCGTTGTTGAAAATGTAGTATTGAAGTATCTTACTATGATTGTATTGCTGTCTACTGTTCCCTTCAGTTCTGTTAATATCTGCTTTGTGTATTCTTAATATGTGCTCCAATGTTGTGGGCATATATGTTTACCATTCTTATATCCTCTTGATAAGCTAATACCATTATCATTATATAATGACTTCCTTTAATCTCTTGTGAAAGTTTTTGACTTAGTCTATTTTGTCTGCTATAAATAGAGCCGCCCCTGCTCTCTTTTGGTTGCCATCTGTATGGAATATCTTTTTATGTCTCTACTTTCAGCCCTTTGTGTCCTTAAATACATAGTTTTTTATAGACTGGCTTCAGCAAGGGAAGCCCTTCAACAGTCAGCCCATCCAGAGATTCTGGGTGCTGGCTGGCAGGATCTGCGTGGGAGTGGGCCTGGTGCCTTGGTCTATGGGAGTGGCCTTGGAGGCTGAGTCCACTGGGGTAGGCCTGACTATAGGATCCACTGGAGTGAGCCTGTTGAGTGGGTCTGCGGGTGGAGTACCTGGAACCTGTATCTGCAGGAGTCAACATGGTGCTGGAAAGGGCCTCACCCTGAGTTCCCCAAGGCCAGCCTGACTCTGGCCCACTTGGGTGGGCCTGGTGCTTGGGACCTTAGGTGCTGGGCTGGAGTATTTTTAAAGACAGGACTGGATCTTATTTTGAATCATACCACATCTTACACAGTGTCTGAAATATATCAGGTGTTTATCAAGTTTATTTGTGTGGAATCATACTGTAAACATTGATCAGAGGCTTTGGTGTAATGCAAAAATAAAATAAGGCAAATATTCTAATACATTTCAGAATTAAAAGCATCCCAGTGAACTACACACCTCAGCAACAACAGTACAATAACCTAAATTTTAAAATAGGCAAAGTACTTGAGTCGACTTTTCTCCAAAGAACATATACAAGTGGCTAACAAGCATATGAAAAAATGCTCCACATCACTAATAATTAGGAAAATACACATCAAAACCACAGTGAAGTGTCTCCTCACATACATTAGGATGGCTACTATTTTTTTTTAAGTGTTGTCAAAGATGGGGAAAAATTGGAACCCAAATGTACTGTTGGTGAACATGTAAAATGGCCAGCTGCTATGCAAAACAGTATAGCAGTTTCTCAGAAATGCAAAAATAGGATTATCATATGATCCAGCAATTCTACTTCTGAGTATATCCAAAAAAATTAAAAGCAGGATCTCAAAAAGATATCTGTACGCCCATGTTCATAGCATTATTCACAACAGCCAAAAGGCAAAAGCAACTCAAGTCCATTGACAGATGAATAGGTAAGTAAAATGTGGTATGTATGTTTGTATGTATGTAAATAAATATATACACACACACAGTGGAATACTATTCAGTCTTTAGAAAGGAAGAAATTCTGACATCTGCTGCAACATAGATGATCCTTGAGGACAACATGCCAAGACCAAAGATATTAAGCCAGACCCCAAAAGACAGATGTTGTCTGGGTCTCCTTATATGAGATACCTAGAGTAGTCAAATTATTATATTTTTAATAAATTTTAATTACTCTTTATTGAAAACTGCACTGAATACTAAATGTCCACCTTTACAGTAACCAAATACAGTAACAGTAACTTACACTAAAATAAGTCAAATTCTTAACACAAAGTAAAATGGTAGTTGCTGGGGAGAGGAAGAAGGTAGAGCTGTTGCTTAATGGGTAATAGAGCTTCCATTTTACAAGATGGAAAGGATCTAGAGATTTTTTTGTACAACGGTGTGAATGTACTTAACACTACTGAACTGTGCCCTTAGAAATAGTTAAGATGGGCTGGGCTTGGTGGCTCAGCCTGTAATCCCAGCACTTTGGGAGGCCGAGGAAAGTGGATTGCCTGAGCCTGCGGATTCGAAACCAGCCCAGGCAACTCGGTGAGACTGCATCTCTACAATAAAATTAAAAATAGCCGGGCATGGTAGCACACGTCTGTAGTTCCATATACTCGGAAGGCAAGGCAGAAGGTTTGCTGGAGCCCGGAAGGTCGATGCTGGGGTGGCCATGAGTGTGCATGCCACTGCACTCCAGCCTGGGCGAGGGAGTGAGACTCCAACTCAAAAAAAAAAAGAAAAAGAAATAGTTAAGATGATAAACTTTATGAAATGTGTAATTTACCACGATTTTTTTCTTTCTTTTTTTTTTTGGTCCGAATCTCACTCTGTCATCCAGGGTGGAGTGCAGTGGCACGCTCACGGCCATCGCAGCCTCGACCTACTGTACTGGGCCCAGGTGATCCTTCCGCCTCAGTCTTCCATGTAGCTAGAACTACAGGCGTGCACCACCATGCCCAGCTAATTTTTTGATTTATGTAGCAACGAGGTCTCACCATGTTGCCTAGGTTGGTCTCAAACCCCTGGGCTCAAGCAGTCCTCTGGCTTCAGCCTCCCAAAGTGCTGAGATTAAAGGCATGAGCCACCGCTCCTGGCTTATCATGATTCTTTTAAAAAGATTATCCTACTGAGGTCTGGGTTAAGTTCAAAGCATTATTAGAGGGGCTCTGTGAGATGAGTAGAGAATCGTATGTTTGGTTTTAGTCTAAGCTTTGGTTTCTTTTCACAGTGCAGCCTTCATATTCATGCTTCCTACAGCATCTCCCAGAAACTGAACGTTCCAATGTCCCCGCTCTCAGAGCCCAACGCTGTGGGCATCGTCATTGCTCACGGTAAGGAGCCCTCCCACTCGCCACCCCAAAAGGAACAGAGCTGGATACACTAGGATGCAGCCATAGGCTTTGAACCCTATGAGAAAAAGCACTGCAGATGTCTTTTACATTTCTTTGGTAGAATTTCTTGCATTATAACAATACCTTGGGTTTTCCTGGACTTCCAGCAGAGAGAGCAACATGACTTTTCCCTTTTCCAAGTTTTTGGTGGCCTTCTTTTCTGCTACAGTCAGAAATAATCAGAATAAATATATTCCAGTTTATTCTCTCTGTTTCATTGCCTACTTGTGATGAGATGGTGGGTCATGTTGCAGGTAGCGTGGGGGACGCCATCTCGGTGATGGTCCCAGATGTGTACATCTCAGATGACGGGGGTTACTCCTGGACGAAGATGCTGGAAGGACCCCACTTTTATACCATCCTGGATTCTGGAGGCATCATCGTGGCCATTGAGCACAGCAGCCGACCTATCAATGTGATTAAGTATGCATGAGCTCAGCTCCACACACACTATCTGCATGGAGGGCAGTGTGGGAGTGGTCTTCAGCCTATTGGGGGGAAATTACTCTCCATAATTCAAATGTTTACATCCTACAGAACTTTTAGGAAGGTTCTAGAAGGAATTACATTTACAACATTACTTTTTCCTCTGACCACCTATAGCTAACACATGTTGTCACTTTTTAAAAATAATCTTTTCCGCCCAAAGGCTCGGGTGGCTCAGCCTGTAATCCCACGCCTTTGGGAGGCTGAGGTGAGTGGATTGCCTGAGCCCACAGGTTCGAGACCCGCCTGGGCAGGCGAGACCTCATCTCTACAATAAATAAAAAATAAAAAAAAATCAGCCGGGCATGGTAGCGCACGCCTGTAGTTCCAGCTACTTGGAAGGCTGAGGCGGAAGGATCGCTGGAGCCCGGCAGGTCGAGGCTGTGGTGGCCAGGAGCAGCCACTGCACTCCAGTCTGGGCGACAGAGTGAGACTCCGACTAAAATAATAATAATAATGATAATCTTTTCCTCCACAAAATTATTGTGGAAACGTTCAAACACTCTAGATTGGGAATGACTTCTTAAGTACAAGTTGTTATAAAATAATCTGAGTTGATTCATTTAAAAGACCATTTTTACCTGGGACACTATCTCTTGCCTTTGAAATTAATTTTTGTTAAAGTATTTATGGTCACTCTCTCTGAATGAACCCCTTTTCCCTACCCTGTAGACATTAAAAATTAAAATAGTTGTCGACTAGTAAGCCTTCACCTCTGGTTTGGGATCAAACAGCCAGTGTGGTTTTCTGATATTCCTAGGACACATTGATCTTCTGTCATCTTTCTCTAATTGTGGTTTCAGGTTCTCCACAGATGAAGGTCAATGCTGGCAAACCTATGAGTTCACCAGGGACCCCATCTATTTCACTGGCCTGGCTTCTGAGCCTGGTGCTAGGTCCATGAACATCAGCATTTGGGGTTTCACAGAATCTTTTCTGACCAGCCAATGGGTCTCCTACACCATTGATTTTAAAGACATCCTTGAAAGGAACTGTGAGTGTCTCCCTTGATGTTTTCTGCTAGAAACTCTTAAGCCCATTTTCCTAATTAATCAATTCAGTTTCATTTCTGTCTGTTGGAATAAGCAAAAGTATATGCATCTGACAGGGGATTGAAGGGTGTTCCACATGGGTAGGGGTAGTCAAGTAATGGAATGGTATCAGAATAGCGGTCTCTAGCCGGGCGTGGTAGTGTGTGCCTGTAGTTCCAGCTACTTGAAAGGCTGAGGTAGAAGGATCGCTGGAGCCCAGCGGGTTGAGGCTGCAGTGGCTGGGAGCGGCCACTGAACTCCGGTCTGGTTGACAGAGTGAGACTCCGACTCAAAAAAAAAAAGAAAAGCAGTCTCCTCCTTGGGACTAGCACTGTCCCAAGAGAAAGAGGAGGGCCACGTGTGTACTTTAAATTATTCCCTCAGCTACATTCTAAAAGTAAAAAGACAGGTGAAGTTAATTTTAGTGATAGAATTACCTTAGTATGTCCAAAATATTATGTCAACATATGAGCAATATTAAAAATTATTAGTGATGTTTTCTGGGCGACAGAGTGAGACTCTAATTCAATATTTTTTTGTCTGTTTGTTTGTTTGTTTGTTTAGTTGGAGTCTTACTCTGTTGCCCAGGCTAGAGTGCAATGGCACGCTCATGGCTGCTGCAACCTTGACCTGCTGGTCTCAAATAATCCTTCTGTCTCAGCCTTCCAAGTAGCTGGTACTACAGCCACACACCACCACACCCAGCTAATTTTTTGATGTATTGTAGAGACGAGGTCTTGTCATGTTGTGCAGGCTGGTCTCAAACCCCTGGGCTCAGGCAGTCCTCTTGCCTCTACCTCCCAAAGTGTTAGAATTATAGGTGTGAGCCACCACACCCAACAACAACAGCACCAAAATTATTGAGATATTTTACACTTTTATCTTTTGAGTCTTCAAAATCTGGTGTATATTTAATATTTGCACTTACAGCACATCTCAATTCAAGCCAGCCACCTGGGACCAGGGCTGCCAGATAGGACAGTATAGCTTTGCACTGGAGAAAGTTCTGTACTTTTATAAGACTTCAGAGAAAGTGTGTTGCAAATTGCCTGTGTCACTTCTTAAAATGTTGAAGTGTGGAAGTTTTCATGTAGAGAGTTTCAGCTTGACTGTCAGTCACGGGTGCGGCTCTAGAATGTTCCCTGAGCAGGCGTGAACCCACACTGAACGCTTCAGATTTCTGTGACTTCAAACTAGAAGACATGTTATAGGGGCAGAAAATTGCTTCATAAAAGGATTTACAATGTTCATTGCATGGTGTTCTGAAGTGTCGCAGGCACACCCATGTCCCAGGCCATAGGTACTGATTTTAGAAATATGGAGGATAAAGAAAAAAAACAAAGGAAAGGGGACCTATAGTTTCAAGGTTGTCATAATACAATAAAAGACTCAAAGTTTTAGAACTAAAATGTTCTGAATTAGCCGGGTTTGGTGGCTCAACCTATAATCCCGTGCTTTGGGAGGCTGAGGTGAGTGGATTGCCTGAGCCCGCGGGTTCGAGACCCGCCTGGACAACATGGCGAGACCTCATTTCTACAATAAATCAAAAAATCAGCTGGGCGTGGTAGCGCGCGCCTGTAGTTCCAGCTACTTGGAAGGCTGAGGCGGAAGGATCGCCGGAGCCCAGCAGGTTGAGGCTGCGGTGGCCGGGAGCGTGCCACTGCACTCCAGTCTGGGTGACAGAGTGAGACTCCAACTCAAAAAAAAAAAAAAAAGAAAAGATTTGCCAAACACGCACTTGACAGGCTCTGTGCTGCTCTTCATATCCCGAAGGATAATATCCCAATCTGTAGTCTTTAGGTCACAGCTTTTGAATCATTTTTCCAGGAGTAGATGGTGATGACATAATCAGCCAGAAGTTGTTGTCATCAGTGCTTTGCACTGAGACAGCCAGTCCAGCAGAGTTAGAAGTCTAAGAAGAGGGCGATTTCCCTTCTGTTTGAAGCAAACTAGCACATGGTGAAATGGATCCAGTGCTCTTGGCTAATTCGTATCTTGTTTTTAACAAAGAGCGCCCTGGTCTTGAGTGGAGAGTGTCTGCTGCTTACCTCTGCCAGCAACTGCTAACCGAAGGCAGTACACATGACACAGCCACCACCTCTCTGGAAGGAACTCGAGGAGTTCCCTGTCCAGCTTCCCATGTCAAATAAGGTTTTTGCTAATCCTCAAGTGAATGTAGAGATGGACAGAGACCTCCCTTGGCATGAGAAAATACAACTGGGTTCTAGAGGTTCTGGAGATGTCACTTTTTGTCGGCAATTCTAAAATGAAGCAACAGGTTGAGTCAGACATTCCCACTCCCCTCTCCTTGTTCTTCTGATAGCCTAGCAGCTGCCTTCCGTGGGCAGGCTCTGTGCTGTGCACTGTCCTGAACAGTCTGTCTGTCCTTTAGGTGAAGAGAAGGACTACACCATATGGCTGGCGCATTCCACAGACCCTAAAGATTATGAAGATGGCTGCATCTTGGGATATAAAGAACAGTTTCTGCGGCTGCGGAAGTCATCCGTCTGCCAGAATGGTCGGGATTATGTTGTGACCAAACAGCCCTCCATCTGTCTCTGCTCCCTGGAGGACTTTCTCTGGTATCAGCATTCCTCAGACCTCTCTGTCACCCCTTTCCCTATTGGAGGGGTTGAAAGGCAGTTGTCTTGTGGGGCTAAAAAATATTGAAGTCCTTTTTCCCAAGAACGGAGAACTGCTGCTTCTTATCAAGGAAATTGAGGCAAAGAGAAAGGGCAACCACAGTTGTCAATAATTGGACAGATAATTATTGGGCAGGACCAGCACCAAACCCCAGAGATCCTGAGTTGGCAGTGGTGGGAAGGAGAAAAGTTATATGAGAAGGAAGAGAATAAAACCAAACTAAGCATTCTAGAAAATGACAAGACAAAAACAAAAGTGGTGAGGAGCAAAGAGGAAGTTGGACTTTAGAAACACCCTGGCTGCTTGAGTCCAGCAGGTAGAGCACTAGGCTTTAGGTCCCTGCGAGACTGAAGGCAAAGGGATGGTGGTCCTGAGACTGGAGGTGACATCAGTACAGTCAAGATGCCTCATCAAGGGCTCGATGCCAGCAAAGTGGACTCCCTAGGGTTCAGGACCGTCCTGGCTTACGGCTGGCATGGTAGGGTAGTTGATTATGCAAGAGGATCCTTGCATAACTTAAATGAGGTCATTTTGAATAGATAAGAGGAACTGCTTCGCATCACAGATTAAGTAGCCTTATGAAACTTGTTACCTGCAAAGGATGTTACTGACCGGAGGTCAAAGTGGATCCTAAGGGATCTGGACATAGGCAGGCAGATCGCATTCATGCCCCCTCCATGTCTTGTCTCTCAGACCACGAGTCACAACAGAATACCGTTCTGAGCAAAAGGCAGCTCCCACCCTGCGTGGCTCCGCCTGGCCCACATCTGTGTGTGGCATGGTCAGAGGTCCTCCCTTTTCTGTTTTCACAAGGAAAACTACCCCTCGGGTGGCCTTTGGTGTCACAGTGTGGCTGCGGACAGATGATAAGGCTGTCAGACTCTGAAGGGCTGTCCCCACCCTCGAGCCACGTGGGCAGGCTCTCCATCTGTACGGCTGCTCTTCCCCAGGAAGACCAGGCTCCTCCAGGGCACCGCACGTGGATCTTCCTCCTCTGGAATGTCCCTCTGTGTTGCCACTTGACCCCCAAGCCTGGTGAATTCCCACTGAGCCCTTAAGCTTCACTCAGCTGCCACTGTTGTGGAGCTTTCCCTGCTCTCCCATCTCTGGACTCCGCAGGTCCTCATGACAGCACTCACTATGTCTTCATTGTTCTCTACAGGTTTGCTTCCACCATTAAGCCCCGGACTCCTTGAGAGCATATTTGATAATAATATCATAGTCCTGATAGCAGTGCACATTTGCTGAGCACTGCCTGTGCTCGGCACTGTTCTCAGCAGTTTCCAGCTACCCTCACAACAGAGAGGGCATGACTCTGTGCCTACAGGAAGTGGCAGAACTGGCACGCGAAGCTGGCGTCTCAGCTCCAGGCTCTCGTGCTCTTCCACACTTGCCTGGGAAGTGAGTCCCTTGTGAGGGAGCAATCCAGAAATTTGGGATTGAGTACCTGAAAGTGTTACCTGAATTTTCTCCTGCTGTTGTGGGAGGTGTCTTCTCCATCTTTTTTCTCCCTATCCTCCCCCAAATACTAGTCAGAACAATTCTGAAGTACAGTCAGCATCTGCATATTCCCCAAATATCCACCTGCTGTGCACAGGGCAGTGCGAGGTGATGACAGAAGGCCTGTTGTGCAGCAGAAGGTGTTAGGCACCATGAGGGTATAAGACGGGAGGGAATATCCCATCTAGAATGGAAAGGAACTGGGGCAGAGAAGGCGCTTTTGAGGAGGTGATGTCTGAGCCATCTGTTTTCCATAGTGGACCTTCCTCAGAGATAGCACAGGCCTGAGCTGCTTTCTAGCAACCCAGGACTGGAATGTTACCCACCCACTGCTCACATGAACCTTCATGCTAGTCACCGTCTTCTAGCAGCTTTGAAAGGTGCTTTATTTGCTGACTCTTGCAGTGATTTTGGCTACTACCGTCCAGAAAATGACTCCAAGTGTGTAGAGCAGCCAGAACTGAAGGGCCATGACCTGGAGTTTTGCCTGTACGGGAGAGAAGAGCACCTGACAACAAACGGGTAGGATGTCTTGTTATCCTTGTCATTGATGATTCGCCATTGCTCAGACTGGAGCTGCCTCTCTCCACACAAAGATCTCCTTAATATTTTAGAGCACTCTCTTTGGTGAGGGACGGGGAGGGACTGGTGGGATGCAGAGAGGGCTACCCGCGAAGCACAGCCACTAGAGATGAAGGGTGCTTGTTGTGTCAGAGGACCCAACTGCACTGACATCGAAAAGCAGAGGGCGGGGGCGTTAGCTCGCCGGGTTCACACCCCAGCCTTCCACAGGCGGGAAGGAGAGGCCAGGGGCCCATGGGCAGAGCAAGGAAAGCCGTCCCATTTGCTAGGAATGTCCTTCCCGCCCTGGCGCAGCTTAGACCTGGCCAAAGAGAGAATAATGTCACCACATCAATCTAGAGCACTCTTGAAAAGCACAGTTTGATAGGACTTTCTGGGGTGATGGAATGTTCTGTCATTTGCTGTGTCCAGTGTGGCAGTCACATGTGGCTGTGGACACTAGTGCAACTGAGGCACTGAATGTTTCATTTTAGTTCATTTTAATTCTAATATCTCTAGGGTAGCATCAGATCCCCTGCCCCAATAACTCCACCTACTCCCTTTTTTTTTTTTTTTTTTTTTTTTTTTTTTTAGTTGAGGTCTCATTCTGTCACCCAGGCTGGAGTGCAGTGGCACCATCACGATTCACCGTAGTCTCAATCTCTGAGGCTCAGGCGATCCTTCTGCCTCAGCTTCATAAGTAACTGGGACTATAGTCGCACACCACCATGCCCAACTACTTTTTTATTTTTGTGGAGACAAGGTCCTGCTATGTTGCAAAGACGAGAAGTTTTTTGGCAGCTCTTTAAATCCTGTTTCCAGGAAATAGGAAGGAATCCAGGAAAACATCCTTATATTCCGTTAACACATCTCTGCCTTTTAGGTACCGGAAAATTCCAGGAGACAAATGCCAAGGTGGGGTGAATCCAGTTCGAGAAGTAAAAGACTTGAAAAAGAAATGCACAAGCAACTTTTTGAGTCCAGAAAAGCAGGTATGTTAAAAGAGCAAGTCTTTAGGTACAAGTGGGATTATGTGTTCTGTCAGGAACAAAGTTACAGCATCAAGAATTTTGTTACTAATACAAAGTGGTCAAGTGACTTCTATCAGTCTTCCCTTTACACAGGAAGCTGTTAGGAGGACGGAGGGGTCACATACCCAGCAATACGCTCATCCTACTGAAAATTTAGGCTGTTGTGTGTGGGGGAATGGTATTCTGTAAAGTTGTAAAAGTCTTGGAATCACAGAATAGTGGAAATTTCTGAGGCTCAGAGTCACTTAGGAAAACCTCAAGGAGGCTGTCTGTAAAGGGCCATGGCCTAGAGTTGCATGTGGACGAGAAGAGCCCCAGACGATGTGTAGGTGGTCCTTGTGCCGAGCCACGCCAAGTGTGTCCCGAATGAAGAGCTGAGCTGTGTAACAACAGACTGGTTTCTATTTAGAAGCAAGTTGTTGAGACTGCTTATGATGTGTAGTACTGAGCTCCCTGGCTGGGATTTGCAGGTAGGGTACAGAGGAGACCTCTTGATAAAGAAGTGCTGGACCAGCCATACAACCTGGGCAATAAACCGTGGGCTTGTTTCCCAGTCTGGAACATGAGAGGTCAAGCTGGACGATCTTTGATCTCCCCTCTCTGCTGTTCTAAGGGACAAGGGGCTGACCGGGTGGCATTAAGAAGACAGTGGGAGAAAAGTGTGTGGGCATGTGGACTTGTGAGGGGGTAGTTCCTCCTCCTCTTCACCCCTGCCCGTGACTCCTGGTGGCTGTCCTTAGAGTGTTTGTGTGTGTGATTGCACAGGATTCCCGCCCACAGGGACACAGCTTGTCCCCGAATCCAGCTCTGCCTCCTCTTGGACACATTGAAAATACACACTCCCTATCTCCCACCCAGAAGCAGGTAGGTCACACGCAAACAATGATATAAGGCTTATTTGTAAAAATAAAGTAAAAAGTAAACCTCGATGTCATATACCGGCCTGCCTGGTGTAGCACTGACACAGCTTCTTCCCAGATGCCTGCCCTCTTCTAGATTCATTCACCCCACTCCTCTCAGAGTCTGTCTTTCCGGTTCTACCCTGGACCTCCAGGACTTGTGAACAGTGGCAGTGTAGAGCAGTCACCATGACCACATGTGATCCTAGGCCATTGCCAAGGCTTCCAGTGTAACTTTGACATTGAAGCCACTGAGTTTGCAGCTTCAGGGAGGTTGGAGCTCAGATTACTCTCTACCTGCTATCTGTCTCCTGGTAACATGGAGATGCTTCATGGGTGGTTGGAAGGGTACCGTCACTAAGTGCCTCTGGACTGCAGGTCACTCATACAGACAGAGGAATAAGTGTCTGCTTCAGATGCAGTCCTGGCACATGCATGCCTGAAGCTTCTGTGTTTGTGTTTTAATTTATCAAGAATTCCAAGTCCAATTCTGTTCCAATTATCCTGGCCATCGTGGGATTGATGCTGGTCACAGTCGTAGCAGGAGTGCTCCTTGTGAAGAAATACGTCTGTGGGGGAAGGTAAGGAACGCAGAAGTCAGGCAGGTTCGGGCTTCAAACCAGAAGGTTTGCCTATGACAGAACCAGGTCATTGTAGGGCTATTCTGAAAAACCAGGCCAGCTTCCATTGTCCGTGTGTCAGCTATGGCCTGTGCTGCTTCCTGTAGCTGTGAGTCATTCCGTGTGTGTGTACACCGGGCACCCTGTCACGTGTGAGGGCTAAGGGGTTTCTACTCGCAGGTTCCTGGTGCACCGGTACTCTGTGCTGCAGCAGCACGCGGAGGCCAATGGCGTGGACGGGGTGGACACTTTGGATGCAGCCTCCCACACCAATAAAAGTGGCTATCATGATGACTCAGACGAGGTGAGCCTGTGACTTCTTGAGGGGTAATCCAGAAATACCCAAAAAAAAGTCTTTTGTGCACGATGAAGATAGGATTCGGGCAGAAGTAACTTAATGACTATCAGATTTGACAAGCCCTAGCCTCAGGGGCTTGCTTTCAGGGCAAGAGTCTTGTGGTCTGTCCCTAATACAGTGTGTGTCCTTCCTTTCAGGACCTCCTGGAATAGGTCTCAGAGCAGCAGGACCCGGCACGGATGGAGAAGCCACAGTACCTCTCACACTCCCTGTGGCTCTTGGGGAATACACTTCCCATCATGAGGGACCCACTGTGTTTCTGCTGCTTCCATCAAAGCCAAAAGGACCCAAACTAAAGAGGTGGTGGGCGGGGGAACCCTGAGCACTTTTCCAGTTGGCTCCGAGAAGCGGGGACGGATTTAAATTCTTTAACTTTTATTTTGAGTTCTGTCTTTTTGCAAAGTGTGGGCTTTGGGGTTTTACGTTTGTTTCTTAAGGGACATGAGATGGAATTGGAAGGGGCCGCTTCCCTTGCGCATTCTGTGTCGCACCTACCCCAGGTAACCTGCCAGCTCCAGCGTCGGCTCTCACACGTACTTGGTGCTGTCCCTGGGCTCTTTGGTGACGCGAAGTAGCTGCCAAGGTAAAAACAGGCTGTAGTGGATGGCACAGCCTGGTCAGCTGTCCTCCGTCGGGGACAGCCCTTCTCCCAGAACACCAGCTCCTCACATGCCCTTCATCCTCTTTTAGTTTTCCAGGGACCATAGGCCACAGGGATTTTTCTTTTCCCCTGTTTAATTAGGCAATATCCTCATTAATTGCCCTTTGGCAACTAACTTAAACATGTGCTTCCGACACACTAAATCAGGAAAACTTTCAGGACAATATTTTTAACTTGGGGCAGGAAGGAGCAGCAGAGAATCGACTGGACTTAGCACCTGCTAGGGGAGAAGGTCTTGCTGCTTGTGAGCGTTCTCAAGCTGTGCTTTGTGTGTGCGCCATGGACTTGGTCAAGGACAGGGGGCAGGGTTGGCCTGGAAGTCAGCCCGACTCAGCGATCTCCCTGGAGTTGATTGCCAAGTGTGTAGGGCAGCCCTGAGGACTGAATCCCCATCTTCCATCTTCCCTTCTTCCCTGTGGTGTTGGCTCATTGTGAATCTTCATAGTAGCTGCGCGCTCGTGTCCTCTTAGACTGTGTTGTACATGGAGCCCGGAAACGAAATGTTCTCAGATTTATAGTCTTACAAAAATCAGAATTTTATGACCAGGCTCACCCTCTCACCCCTCTTTCCCAGCTTTGCCAAGTAATTTGTTGGCATGAAAATTTTGGCTGAACCCACTGAAAACACGCTTCCATCTAGATGATGCTTTGTGTTTAAGTTCATATTTTGAATTTGAGGAAATTAAACTATAGAGTATGGTAGTTGGGTGGAATTGAGGGTGTCCATAAAGTGATGGAAAGCTGCAGTAATTCGTTTGACTCCAGCTTGAAGATTCGCTATACAGAAATGTAGTGTGTTAAGTTTTGGTTCTAATGTATCTTCTGTGCTGGTCACAGTTTCTCCCAATAATGACGATTGGGACATTCTTTGGTGGATGCCACTTTGCTGCTAGTTTACTATATGGCAAGAGAGTCAGTTTAAAAAGAAAAAGCAAAAAAGAAAGAAAGAAAAAGTGCCAAATTAACTTTTGTCAGAATGTGAGCAGATGGCTGGGTTCTCCTTTCCCCAGAATGGATTAACAGCAGCATGAAAAGTGGGAGAGGGAGCGGGTGGAGAATTTTAGAGATTTTGAAACTGCAGAAAAATTAAACGAATCAGGGAGTGTCCAGTAGAAAATAAAGGTAGGGCAGTTTTGGTGAGAGGAATGAATATATTTTAGGGCTAGAGTTCTTTAGTCTTTTGGTTCATTCATTTTGCATGGTCTTAAAATGAAAAATAGTTCCAAAGATACACCAGCATGCCACAGGAAGAAAGTGTCAGCCCTCACCTCCGCCCTACTCCGAGGGAATGTGTGCCCAGAGAAGACCTGCTTCCGCCGTCCCCCCTCTTCCCAGCACTGTCCCCTGGGATAGACGTGCCAATGCGGGCATGCTCTGACTCGTGTTGAGATACAGGAGAGTTCAGCTTCTTCTCGAACCAGGTAAGAGTAGGGCTTTTGCTTACGCTGGTGTCTGGGATTTCTGTGGAACTTGGCCGTTTTCAGAGCACTTTCCTGTCATGTCATGTGACCCGCAGGGTTCTCACGAGGGAGTTGAGGAACCAGCTTGAGTGAGTGGTACAGGGCCCCTGTGTGCCTTGCGGGCTGTGCTGGTCGGTTGTCTTCAGAACTCTTGTGAATCTCCACACATGCACATGCTGACCGCACGGAGCAGGGCTTCCTCCTTGTGGATGGCACTTGCTATTCTCTGGGATAGAGTTCAGTGGCAGGCATTCATTTCAGAGCATTCTTTAGCGCCTCTTTGCCACCTTGGTGAACAGAAAGTTCTGTTCTCCTGTTTTTCATGGCTGAAAACAGAAGAAATGGGAATTTCAAATGTGTTTTTAGAAACTGCTTCTCTCCCTGTGGCAAGTCACTGTTCAAGAGCACAGGACTGGGCTGGGCATAGTGGCTCACACCTATAATCTCAGCACTTTCGGAGGCCAAGGCAGTAAGATTGCTTGAGTCCAGGAGTTCGAGATCAGTCTGGGCAACATAGTAAGACCTCGTCTCTACAAAAAGTAAAAAAATTAGCCAGGCATGGTGGCACGTACCTGTAGTCCCAGCTACTCAGGAGATTGAGACTGGAGGATCACCTAAGCCCAGGAAGTTGAGGCTGCAGTGAGCTGTGATCGTGCTATTGGATTCCAGCCTGGGTGATGGAGTGAGACTCTGACTCAAAAAAAAAAAAGTGAATATCCATTGATGGGACTCCCTCTCTGGCCTCCAGCCTCCTCCCTGGCTTGCTCGCTCAGTGGTCTAGGACTGGAAGCAAGCCTGGCTCATCCCTTTATTGGAGTCAGCTTGACCAGCCTGCTGACTCACAAATGGATGCCCTCAGCCAGAGTAAGGCAGCCCCAGTCCATTACAGCTTCTAAAAAGAATAGATTTCTAGCGGGCTCGGTGGCTCAGCCTGTAATCCCGCGCCTGTGGGAGGCTGAGGTGAGTGGATTGCCTGAGCCCGCGGGTTCAAGACCCGCCTGGGCAGCGAGACCTCATCTCTACAATAAATCAAAAAATCAGCCAGGCGTGGTAGCGCATGCCTGTAATTCCAGCTACTTGGAAGGCTGAGGCGGAAGATCGCCGGAGCCCAGCAGTTCGAGGCTGCAGTGGCCGGGAGCGGCCACTGCACTCCAGTCTGGGCGACAGAGTGAGACTCCAACTCAAAAAAAAAAAAAAAAAAAAGAATTTGTCCTACTCAGGGTAGGAGCATTATATTTGAGGGTGAAACAACATCTTATAAACTCCCAGACTTGAGGGTAACAGATTATTTCTGGAGGTTTCAGCAATGGAATGTAACATTGTAAGTAGGTTGGATATGCCAGACAGTCCAAAGCAGTCTTCGCTCTTACATCCAGGTGGGAAACTCACTCGTCCTTGCTGTTCTGGACCTGAGGAGACTGAGTTTCTAGTGAGACCAGAGACCAGGAATGGATGCATACAGGCTGCTCATTGAATGGGAATACTATTGGGAACAATGGAAGTCTTCAGAGTTGCACAGTTCTGAGATGGGCTCAGGAGATCCCACTGTAAGTGAACTGAACTGTAATTGAACATAGAGTTTAGCATCTGCCTCTGAGTAGGCTCTCCATTGTCTCTCTCTTATTCTCAGGCTTGCCTCTGGCCACTTACACCCAGGCTGGCCTTTCTCCCGACTGGGTAGGTTATGCTGCCTTGGGCTATAAGCTACAGCCAGTCACCCATGACCTTCCTCACAATACCAGGATCCAGAGAGGAGCACAGGGTGTCCACACCCACCCAGGGTCATAGAGTCATTTATTTACTTTCCAGGCAAACTATCCCTGTGGAGAGCGTCTCCTTTTAGGGGGCTCTGAGCCCCGACCTTGGGCGCAGTGGCCTGGAGCACAACCTGTTTGGTGTCAGTGTGGCCCCTCCCCCATATTAAGCCAGGATGCTTGCAACTGCTAGAATACGAGGGAGTAGGCTTTTCAACATTGCCATCACCTTCCCTGAAGCAGGAAGATGAACTTGGACTTCAGCATCCTTTGAACAAAACCAAAGTGTAAGCTTTGCTGTGTGATGCAGTGACAGGGAGGGCCAGAGACAGCAGGTGCCAGACTTTCTGTTCCACCTGCCACGATGCCCGGTGCCAGCAGCTGTGGGAGCCCTCTGCCTGAGCAGACCCCAGGCCTTGCCCTCACGTGGGATCGCTGACATGGCAGGAGCATGCTGAGTTCTCGAGTACGTTGCACTACAACAGTAAGAGTCAGAACTTTACTTTGAAATTGTCT
This sequence comes from Carlito syrichta, assembly GCF_000164805.1. NCBI lineage: Eukaryota > Metazoa > Chordata > Mammalia > Primates > Tarsiidae > Carlito > Carlito syrichta. The sequence continues at coordinate 194,249 of NW_007256297.1, forward strand.
TTGACAACTTGCTGTATGCATTTTTTCACACCAGTACATTCTTACCTTGTACTTGTTTATAAGGAATAACGAAAACTAATCTGTACCTTTATATGTATATGTATGTGTACATATATCCATGTATAAACTGTATAGTGTACATGGTAATGACTTACTGATGGGCCCCAGGTCGTAACACGCCTCATCCTCCGCACGTCCCCAGGTGTGGTTGGGTGACAGTGTTCCCTGACAGGTCTGCTCACCTCCTGTGTTTGGACCTCCAGTGAGGAGAGGTTTTGTGGTCATCCTTTCCTCATCCTCGTGCACAGAAATGCTCAGGGTCCCCATGTGCCCGTTCCGCCCTCTCTTGTCCCTCGTTCCCTTTCTGAGCATGTGGTCCCTCCCCAAGCTGTGGGACAGCTGCCTTCCTATGAAAGTATAAGCAGTATTAAGATCATTACTGCATGTGCACTAAAACCCCAAGTTTTCTGTTTCCTTGGGACAGAAATTGCATGTGAGGTGAGAAATAAAATTTTAATGACCCATATCAGCTACACCACAAAGCCAGACCCCATAATACAATTCTACAAAATGGAAATAAAACTCAAATTTCTTAAGCTTTCTGTAAATAAATCTGGATGTGTTTAACTTTGTACTGGTAATTTTCTGTATATTTGCAATATTTGGGCTAGAAATAAAAACAGACCGGACTTTGTTACCTTCCCTGCTGAGATGATTAAAAAGTTGGTTAATATGATGGCTTTTCCAATTTTCTAGCTTCAAAATCCAAACTCAAGCAACTACAGAACGGGCAATTACAGAGACAGAGCTGGGCATTTATACATGAAGGTATTCAGTAACTTATGGGGAGAGTGACTCAGAAAAACGTGAGTCTTTCCCGGTAAATGATCTCCGTTTCCTGTTCTTTGTGCTTATGCAGCTCTACCTCCTGGGGTGTTCTCCCCCAGCCTCCTTGTTCTTATCCACAGAAAGTCCAACAGCCCCACCCCACATACTTTCTTGGGCTTCTGTGGCTACGCTCTTCTTTCTGGACACAGCAGTGTGGCATTATGCTCCGGAAGTCCATGTTCCTTACGGCAAGTTTGACAAGTGACGGGCTGAGAAGTTTGACTTTGGGACCTTCTCCCCTGCCCCTTGTGTGTTCCTCTGGCTGCTCTCATCATGGTCCTTGTCCATCCACTTAAGACCTTCAGAGAGGGGTAGCTCCCCTCTTCCAGACCTCCTTTTCGGAGCGGCTCCTACCCACCTACCTGCCTTGAGTGCTCAGCCATCCCACCTGCCATATAGTAAATATTGCCATTGACTGCTCTAGCACCTTGGACTGAGGATGACAGGGCAGAGCCCTTGATCTTTAGGCTACTGTCTAATGGGAAAGTGCCTACCCCAGGAGATGATCTAAAATCGTTTTATTTTCAGCGATTCTGTCTTGCATAGCATTCTAAGACTTCCACACCAGGATCACTAGACTGCATTTTTTGGTTTTTGTGAGGTTTTTTTTCGTCGGAGTCTGACTATGTCACCCTGGCTGGAGTGCAGTGGCATACTCATAACCTCAGCTTACTGGCTCAAGTGAACCTTCCACCTCAGCCTTCTAAGTAACTGGAACTACAAGTACACACCACCATGCCTGGTTAATTTTTCTTGATTTATTGTACAGATGAGGTCTCACCAAGTTCCCCAGGCTGGTCTCAAAATCATGGACTCAGGCATTCCTCTCACCTTGATCTCCCAAAGTGCTGGGATTATAGGTATGAGCCACATGCCCAGCCACTAGGCTGTTTTAAAATTCAGATTCTTGGATCCCAGCCCAGAACTATTGAATTGGTCTTTCTGATGGGCAGACCTAGGAAATCTACATTATCACATCTCAAAACATGGGTGAAATGTGGTATCAAGATGGGGTGTGTCTGGAGTCTCCTGAGTCGGGGACTATTTGTACTTATGGAAGCCTTGGCAGGGTCATGCAAGAGAAATCATTCAGAAAGACCTTAGACTAGTGCTGCTGTGACACAAGTCCAGCCTCCACCCACAACCAGCCCCGGGACCAGCATCCACAGAGGCCCCCTTCAGCCATCCTAGTCCCTGGTGAACAGGCTGCCCCAGACCTCAGCCCCTATGCCAGTTGCAAAGAGGCTGGGCTTTCATCACCCCAAGATAATAGCACTGGCTTCTAGGATCTTACTGTCCCCAAATTGTGGGTAAAAATGAGTAAGGAGCCCATTCATCCAACCACATTCATTGCTTTCCGTGAAAAAAAATTCAGGGTTGGGAGAGGGGATACATGGGAACTCTGTACTTTCCACTCGACCTTGCTGTGACCCTAAAACTCTAAAAATAATGCTTTTTTTTTGAGTTGGAGTCTCACTCCGTCGCCCACACTGGGGTGCAGTGGCCGCTCCCGGCCACCACAGCCTCGACCTGCTGGGCTCCGGCGATCCTTCCGCCTCAGCCTTCCAAGTAGCCGGACTTACAGGCATGCGCTACCATGCCGGGCTGATTTTTTGATTTATTATAGAGATGAGGTCTCGCTGCCCAGGCGGGTCTCGAACCCGCGGGCTCAGGCAATCCACTCACCTCAGCCTCCCAAAGGCGCGGGATTACAGGCTGAGCCACCGAGCCCGGCTATAATGCATATTTTAATACAGAAGGGATGCTGGCTTCTGGAGATAAAGTGGGAGTGTTCAACTGTTACCCAGGCTGGAGTGCAGTGGCACCATCAAGGCTCACCATGGCCCTAACCTCCTGTGCTCAGGCTATTCTTCTGTCTCAGTCTCCTGAGTAGCTGGGACTACAGGCTCATGCCACCACAGCTGGCTAATTTTTTTTTTTTTTGTAGCTACAAGGTCTTGCTATGTTGCCCAGGCAGGTCTCGAATTCCTGGGATTCCAAAGTGCTAGGCTTATGGGCACGAGCCACTTCGCCTGGCCCTCCTTTCTTTCTTAGGTAGGGACCTGAGGCTCTGAGTAAGTGATTTGCCCAGTCACCCGCTTGGCAATGAGCCCAGCGATCACCCATGGGTCTCCCACTGCTGCCTCTCCCTTCGTGTATGCTTGCTTTCATAGACAGGAGAGCCATTGACAGCTTTCAAAGGGGGAGTGCTGGCCTGGCCTAAAAATAGCTTTCATTTATCAAGCACTTAGTCGGCTACACTCCGTTAAGCACTTTACAGAGATTACCTCTTTAATCCTCACAACAACCCTATGGTTATTATCTCCATCCTACAGATGAGGAAACATACTTAAGAGAGACTGATGTGTTGCAGTCACACAGCGAGCTGGGCGGTCTGACTCTACCTACCCCTGTGCTGTCCTCCACTGCCCCGGAAGCCGGGACAGGCCTGGAAAGGTCGAGTGGATACGGCTTTACAGCCCGCTGAGTGTGGGAGCAGAGGGCAAACGCAGTTAAGGTGTAGCTGAGAGTCAGCCAGTCCTGGGCCCTTCCTAGGGACCTGAATGCCCTGCCTGCCGAGCTGGAGGTCAGGAGCAGAGATGTCACCCAATCCTCCCGGCAGAAGCCAGAGGTCCCTCCTAGATGGTCAGTGCCCAAGCTCTCCCCTCCCTCCCTCGTGCTGTGAGGGGTGTCATCTCTCTCCCAAGATAACAGGGCCACCTCAGCCCTGCCCCTGCGGCTATTCTGGGCTGTTCTGATCCCCCTCTCCCCCCAGCCCCTGCTTCAGCCCTTCTACTGAGTGGGGAAAGGCCAGCCTGTTACACAACCCTGTGGCTGGGACCCCGGAGGCCTGCCTGGGGAGCAGGTGCTCGGCCCCTCCCTTACCGGCAGCAGTGAAAATCCTCAGCTGAGCCCAGCCTCCAGGAAGGCCCAGCATGGAGGCAGCCACGGATCTGGAGGCGGCCCCAGGATCCAAGCCGAAGGTGAAAGGAGCCAGCCCAGCCGATGCCGAACAACCCCAGGCTTCCCCTGGACCGGGGACAGGCAGCCCTGCTCCCCAGCTCCCGGCCCGTATAGAAGGTGACCCTCGGTGGGTGGGGAGGCCGGGTGGTGGGAGTTGGGGGGACATCTCTCCCACCCTGACTACAGCTCGGGGCGTTTGCAGAGTGAACCGACTTGAGGGGATTGGGACTTAGGATGGACGGTCTGTCCCTTCCTCGATCACTTCTTTTTTGCTGCTCAAGTGTGTCTGTCAGGTTTTTGCATGTTAGCTGAGGTCAGTGGATGGTGTTTGTGGCACTTTATCGTGACTAGGTCTGTTTCTTTATTAGCCTATTAAAAAGTGACTGTCAGCCGGGCTTGGTGGCTCAGCCTGTAATCCTGCACCTTTGGGAGGCTGAGGTGAGTGGATTGCCTGAGCCCACGGGTTCCAGACCCACCTGGGCAGCGAGACCTCTTCTCTACAACAAAATCACAAAATCAGCCGGGCATGGTAGCGCATGCCTGTAATTCCGGCTACTAGGAAGGCTGAGGCGGAAGGATCGCCGGAGCCCAGCAGGTCGAGGCTGCGGTGGCTGGGAGCGGCCACTGCACTCCAGTCTGGGTGACCGAGTGAGACTCCAACTCAAAAAAAAAAAAAAAGTGACTGTCCCAGGGACTGGAAGGACCTGATAGACCAATAGCCAGTCGGGAAGGAATGAGGGAGATGCTGGCTGTCTGCAGGAGAAGGGGGTGGTCAAAGACGTGGAAGCAGAGAAGCCAAGGGTGGGCTGGCCAGGGGCGCTCGGCCTCTCACACGGCCGTGCCGTGGGCTCAGGACCACCCAACACCCACTGGCTCCCCAGGGCCATCCTGACCCTCAGGGTCTGCTGCACTGAGAGGAGCAGTCAAATTCCCCCCGCGGTGGTCTCGTGAGCAAGAAGGCTGCTGTGCGCCTTCCCACCCTCCCCTGCTCCCCTGCCGCCCACCCCCAATGGCCCCAACCCCAATGGCCCCACCCCCAACGGCCCAGCAGAGGCCTGTGTGGTTCTGCACTCCGTGGTGCTCCCCTGGGGGCATTGGGGGCCAAGTGTGGGTGCATCTCCCGCTGCCTCGGCTCAACCGGATAGAGGGGAGGGCAGAGGCCAGCCTCTTCTGCGAGATAACCACGATAACCACAGGAAACAGTCACCTGCACAGCCGCCACTTTCAGCATCTTGATGTCTTAAGTGCAGAGGATGAAAAACCACAAAGGAGAAATGTATGGACTCCCGGGGTCGAGGGAGGTGGGTAGAGAAAAGACGAACTGGACGCGGAGGCAAGACCTAGGCTCAGCTCCCAGCGCTGCCTCTAGTAGCCTGTGACCTTGGAGAAGTCAGTGCACTGCTCAGTTTCCGTTTTCGCTCCATAAAACGGTGATTGAGGACATTTACCTAGCCGGGTGGGTGAGAGGAGCACTGAGATGGAAGAGGCCAAGCTAAGGTGTGAAGGAAGAACCCAGCACTTCCACGTCAGGGGTGAAGGCTGAGGTTCTGCCTCCACAGGCTGTGCAGGGATGCTCTCTGCCTCTCACCCCTGTGGACCAGGGTGGGTTTTCCCTTGACTCTTTCAATGTCAAGGGCAAAAGGCCAGCCAAGTCTGCCATTGAAGAAGATGGGGGGGCAAGAGTTAGTGTGGACGTACTACGCTGGGACAATTGAGGCAGAAAACCAATTTTTCCCCCTAAAAGACCTAGAGAATAAGTGACAGGCAGAGCGAGGGAGCCAGCTCCAAGAGACCCTGGGGCGGGGCAATCCTCTCACCCACACTTCACCCTGACTCCTGACTGTCCCTGGCCACGGGCCCACAAGTGCCGCCTGAAGACCCCATCGCTGTGTGTGGCAGGCCTCAATCCAGTGGCATCCCAGAAGTCACTGGCCATAGGGACACCATTTAACACTTTGCAAAGTGTGTGTGCATCTGTTAGCTGCTTAGAAGAAGTCATGAGTCCAGATCCTGCTTCTATCCTGTGCCCCTCTGGTCTCTATTTTCTCATTTGTAAATTGAGGAGTTGAACAAAATCAGTGTCTTACTCCCCTTTTTTGAGTTGGGATCTCACTCTCTCGTCCAGGCAGGAGTGCAGCCTGGCTCACAGCTCACCGCAGCCTCCACCTCCTGGGCTTAGACAATCCTTCCACCTCAGCCTCCTGAGTAGCTGGGACTACAGGTGCGTGCCACCAGGCCTGGCTAATTTTTTTTTAATTTTTTGTAGAGATGAGGTCTCACTATGTTGCCCAGGCTGGTCTTGAACTCCTGGAGGCAAGCCATCTCTTGCCTCGTCCTCCCAAAGTGCTGGAACTATCGACATGAGCTACTGCTCCTGGACACGAATCCCTAGGGAAATCTGATGGGGCTGTGGCCTCAGGAAAAATACATGCATAAAATTCAGAGAGTCTTCAGAGTCCCTGAACCGCATCCAGAGATCCTTCAGAGTTCATGGGTCTGGGCTAGATGATCCCTAAAAGTTCCCTGAAAGCTCCAAAGATTTTCTTCCTCCCAACTCCTCCTCCTTACAGGGAGCGCTGGGCCTGAGGGAGTACTGCAGTGAGCAGTGAGATGTGGGAGTTAAGAGCCAGCATTGGACAGATAAATTAATCTGCAAGAACAAAATCAACTGCAATGGCTAACAACGAGCTTTGAGTTAAGCAAGCGTTCACGGAAGTTAGATTCTAGTGGAGGAGATCAACAATAAATAAATTAATAAAATATACAGGGGATGCCGAAATGTGTACACATTTTAAGTATGACGTTCACTCAAAACATGGCATTAATCGAATGCTAGTGTTCCAAAAGAGGCAGGGCATCTTTTGTAGAGATGAGGTCTCGAATTCCTGGACTCAAGCAGTCCTCTCTTCTTGGCCTCCTAAAGTACTAGGATTACAGGCCACCGTGCCTGGCCCAAGTGCAGGTTTTTAAGAATTTTTCCAGCCACCGTCATAAGAATAGACAAAGCCAGGCTCGGTGGCTCAGCCTGTAATCTCGCGCCTTGGGAGGCTGAGGTGGTTGGATTGCCTGAGCCCACGGGTTTGAGACCCGCCTGGGCAACTTGGCGAGACCTCATCT
>NW_007256297.1:201368-204632 GCF_000164805.1 Carlito syrichta
ACATGTAGTTCCGGCTACTTGGAAGGCTGAGGCGGAAGGATCGCCGGAGCCCAGCGGGTCGAGGCTGCGGTGGCCGGGAGCGGCCACTGCACTCCAGTCTGGATGACACAGTGAGACTCCAACTCAAAAAAAAAAAGAATAGACTAGATCAGCCGCGGACACTAGCAAGATCACAAACTGAGAATGAGAGGGCAGAAGACGTGGAGGTTTTGGAAGTGAGATCGTCACCCAGGAGGGCAGAAGATGGAGAGAACTAGAGGGGTCTAGCAGAAGTGCCAGGGTCCAGCTTGAGGTCATGGTCACTGATCACGGCCCTCAAGCTAAAGTCAGAGTAATTTTGCATTTCCCCTGTCATGTGATTCTGTGCGGACTCAGCCATTACGTGGGTGGAAAGTTGATTTAACTAGGGTTGCGTATGGCCAGAAGGGCACCATGGGGCTAGAGAGGATTAAGGGGTTTGAGTAAGCGTGCAAGAGAGCGACTGCAATAATGGCCATAGACTCTAAGCCAGATGGGGAAAAGGGCCTTAGCGCGAGAGGGGTGCTCGTCTGAGGTGAGTGAATTGCCTGAGCCTGTGGGTTCGAGACCCGCTCTACAATAAATCAAAAATGAGCCGGACGTGGTAGCATGTGCCTGTAGTTCCAGCTACTCAGAAGGCTGAGGCGGAAGGATCGCCGGAGCCCAGCAGGTCGAGGCTGCGGTGGCCGGGAGCGACCACTGCACTCCAGTCTGGGTGACGGAGTGAGACTCCAACTCAAAAAAAAAAAAAAATCATTTCTTCAGAGCCTTGGCCCAGAGGTGATTCTTAGCCTTTCCACTCACATCTCACTGGCAAGAGCTAGTCTCATGGTCACCCAGCAAGGGAAGCCTGGGCAGCCACTTCTCAGAGACAACTACACCATGGAAGGGACGACACACATGTTGGTGGCCAAAGAGCCACCTCTCTCATAGAGCTGGTGATGAGACATTGGGATGCTTGCAATTCAGATCATAGAGGGGTTGCAGCTCTCGGTCCAGGCAATGGCCACAGCAGCCAGCGGCTGAAGCAGGGGAGCGCAAAGCCATCAGAGGAGTGGCGGCCCAGAGCCAGGAGGTGAGAGGCCCTGCAGAGCCCGGGCAGACGGGTGTTAAGAGGATTTATGGCTGGAGTGGTGTTGGAGAGAGTGACAGTGAGCCAGGGCTAAAGCCACCAAGCGTGGGGGGAAGACTGGAATACAGGGAGTGATGGAGTCTTTTCCTCAGAGAAGTGTTGCCTGTTTTTAATGTCCTTTTATGAGGGGGACCCAAAAAATCCTGGAATTTACTTATTAAAAAATTGTGAGCCGGGCTCGGTGGCTCAGTCTGTCATCCCACGCCTGTGGGAGGCCGAGGTGAGTGGATGGCCTGAGCCCGCGGGTTCGAGACCTGCCTGGGCAGCAAGACCTCATCTCTGCAATAAATCAAAAAATCAACCAGGCCTGGTAGCACACGCCTGTAATTCCGGCTACTTGGAAGGCTGAGACGGAAGGATCACCGGAGCCCAGCGGGTTGAGGCTGCAGTGGCCGGGAGCGGCCGCTGCACTCCGGTCTGGGCAACGGTGTGAGACTCCGACCCAAAAAAAAAAAAAATTATGTATTTATTCTTACATGTTTAAACTTGTCACCTTCAAAGTCCTCTCCGTTTGATGCAATGCACTTATCAAGATGCTTTTTCCACTGTTTAAAACGGTTTTGGAACCTGTCAGTTTTGATGACTTTTAGTGCTTCTGCCGTTTTTTGTTTCACCTCTTCCACGTCGTTCCTTTGAGGTCTTTTTTTATTGGGGAAACAACAACAAAAAGATGTCGCTTGGGACAAGATCAGGTGAGTAGGGAGGGTGGGTCGTGGGGGGCATGCCATTTTTGGTCAAAAACTGCTGAACACTTAGTTCAGTGTGGGCAGGCATGCTTGTAAATCACCCATCGTGAAATGGGCAAACGCTTGAAGAATCTCCAAAAAAATTCACTGAAGCCAAACCCAGCCTCTCACAACAACGCTAGCTGCTACAGTGATGCCGGTGGGTTCCTAGAACATTCACCTAGCAGGGGAAACCTGTACTACACGGGCCTACCCTCCAAAAGGTAATTCCAAGTTGATTTTGTTTTGGGTCCCCCCTCGTATTTTCCTGACCTTAGTCTCATGGTCTTCAAAAGGTGACACTCTCGTCCTTCACAAGATACTCTTGAAACCCCCATGGTCCCCTCTCATCACACTCCTCCAGACAGGCTTCAAGGAGGCTAAGGCACCTCCTCGGTAGCTGCTGTTTCTCCAAGAAATGCTGGTACGGTCGGGCACAGTGGCTCATGCCTATAATCCCAGCACTTTGGGAGGCCGAGATAGGAGGATTATTTGAGCTTAGAAGTTCAAGACCAGCCTGGCAACATAGCAAATCCCTTCTCTACAAAAAATGTTTAAAAGTTAGCCCAGCGTAGTGGTGTGCGCTTGTAGTCCCAGCAACTCAGGAGAGTGAGGTGGGAGGATTGCTTTGGCACACTCACACAAACACACACCAATACATGCACACTCACACATAAACACACACATTCTCACATACTTATGCACTCAAGCACATACAGGTACACACGACACACACACACGCACACTCATGCACCCACCCATACAGTCATGCGCATACACACTCACACAGCAGTGAGCTGTGATTGCGCCACTGCCTCCAGCCTGGGTGACAGAGCGAGACCCAGTTGCTAAAAAAAGGAAGAAAAGAAATGCCGGTGCTTCTTGGCTCCCTGGAAATCTCTGATTAGTTTATTTTCTTTTCCTTTTCTTTTTTCTGTTTGATTAGTTTCAGAGCCATAGCCAGCCTTGTGCATTTGGCCTCTTGGTAACCCCACCCTCACACAGGCGCACATGTGAGCAGGCACACACTCACATACAATATGCACACACCCACATACATTCACGCACATACACACTCACATAAACCCACACTCACACGCACATACCCCTCCCCACCTCTCCAGTGCTGAATCTTGTTTCTCCATTCTCCAAGCCTTCCTTAGTGACATCAGCTTTTGGGAATTGCTGGAGGAAAGACTGACGCTGGGGGGAAATGATGAGAAGAGGATGTGGACAATTATTCCCCATGACAATAGAATAAGAAAATGGCCACAAACTTGAGCAGAATAAAATTAGGAGCCGGACTCGGTGGCTCAGCCTGTAATCCCGCGCCTTTGGGAGGCTGAGGTGAGTGGATTGCCTGAGCCCGCGGGCTTGAGACCCGCCCGG
>NW_007256298.1:0-320 GCF_000164805.1 Carlito syrichta
TTTTCGAACTTTCCACTAAATGTTTAGAAACAATCGTTAATAGTTTTTCAGGAAAAGAAAATGACTTTATCAGCCTGCATCAGCCATAAGAAGTAGGACTGTGTAGAAAAGACCTGTCATTTGAACTTTTCTTCCCAGGCTTCCAATTCAAGAATTGCACGTATTCTTGGAAAATGGGCCGTGTCCAACCTTCTGTCATTGGAAGAATGGAATAAAAAATGCTCAAATGAAAATTTAAAATACAGTTAGTAAAACATGTCAGAAAAAACGAGGCCTTCTCAAATCCTTTGTGAAGCAGGTCAATGATAAATATATAAATA
>NW_007256298.1:1923-3181 GCF_000164805.1 Carlito syrichta
CAGGCATAAAATGCATTTACATATACATGTGTGAAAATGCACCAAGTCAAGTTGGGATCATGTTTACATGTTATTTGTTACTGCTTTTTTAACATTACAATATACTTAAATATTTTGAATGTCCTTGGATGCAATCATATTTTAAGTAAGCTATTATGAGTTGCAGCGGTTCATTTCTGTGATTAAAAAAAAAATTCTTGATTGGGTGTGGTGGCTCAAGCCTGTCAACCCAGCACTGTGGGAGGCCGAGGCATGAGGATAGCTAGAGCCCAGGAGTTCAAGACCAGCATGGGCAATGTGGTGAGACCTCGTCTCTACAATAAATCAAAAAATTAGCCAGGTGTGAAGGTGTGTGCCTATAGTTCCAACTGCTTGGAAGGCTGAGGCGGAAGGATCGCTGGAGTGTGCCACTGCACTCCAGACTGGGCAACAGAGTAAGACTCTCACTCAAAAAAAAAAGAACAATTCTTAAAACTAACCGTCTTGATGCTTCTCTGCAGGAAGAATGTTTCTTGAACCTGGAGGCTCCTATATCAAGAGTATGTGAGTATGACATGCCGTTTTCTCACATTTTTGAGCCATTCTGAATCCCAGATAAATGGAAGTGTTACAATGTCCTTTGAAAGATGATCAACTATTGACCGTTTAGGTAGGTACACCCTGCATTTTGAGAGAGCTTATATGTGCCCCTGACATTAATAGACCATTAACCAAGGAGCAGCAGTCATTGATGTGTTGTATTTTGGGAAAAGACAACTTTCAGAACAAAATGTGTACCTCAGAAAAAAATTCAAAGTTAAAGTCATATGCTTATGTGTAATGGAAACATTGTCAGGCATATACATGGTGTGATTTCTAGAAAACAGATGCAGGCATAAGTTAACATTGAAAGATCGCCAGGTGAAGATGACCCTCTACCATGGTTTAGATTGCAAATATGCTTTATGCCACTGTAAGATCAATTTTTACCTTTATTTCTGTATATATTTTTCAACTGTTTAAACTGTACATAAATAGGGGTAATTTCTGTTATTTGAAAATAGCCCCCTGGGCACTATTAATTTGGGTTCCAGTTATTTATACAGTAATCCATAATACTCTGAAATCTGCCTTGATATTATCTAAAAAGCAGATTCACCGAGTATGAGATGTCTTTATTGTCTATAAGTGAATATTTTGCTGAAAAATTCCCCAGAACCCAGCACCACTGCCATTTCCAGAACCTTTTTTGGCAAGTGAATGCTTTCTGAGTAGTAGG
>NW_007256299.1:0-1205 GCF_000164805.1 Carlito syrichta
TAAAGAGTACTGAAGCAACACAGAGACAGGGCAATAAAATCGAGAAACAGTGTAAGTCAGAAGGTAAACAACAAACGTGATCTAAACCAACAGTTACAATGATAAAATCATAAGTCAAAATGAGCGAAAGAGAGAAGTGCGAGAGGGATAACAGATATACATACCAGCTATCAGGTGAAAAACAGTCACAGGATCGGGAAGAAGTGAAGAAAGACACATAAGAAAGATTCCCTAAGGAGTACAGATAGCTACACAGACACAGGTCAATAAAATTGAGAAACAGTGTAGATCAGAAGGTAAACAACAGACGTGATCTAAACCAACAGTTACAATGATAAAATCATAAGTCAAAATAAGCGAAAGAGAGAAGTGCGAGAGGGAAAACAGATATACATACCAACTATCAGGTGAGAGAGAGACACAGGGCTGGGAAGAAGTGAAAAAAGACAGGTAAGAAAGATTCCCTAAAGAATACTGATAGCTAAACAGAGACAGGTCAAAAAAATCAAGAAACAGTATAAGTCAGAAGGTAAACACCAAACGTAATCTAGACCAACAGTTTCAATGATAAAATCCTAAGTCAAAATAAGTGATCAGACTAGAGTCACTTTTGTGATCTCCAATTCCAGCCTCTCCCTTTTGTTTTTCATTGCAGCATAAGGGTGGGACTTTGTCTCCTGTTTCACGCTGTTGCCTTAGGAGCTGAGGTAAAGTTTGTTGATAGGTGGGTGGGGTAATGGAAGTCTCTGCCTGGAGAATAGCAAGGTAGTATACCCAGATCTGTTTCTCTCCACAGATCTTGTCTGGGTCCCGGGCTTGGGGTCTCGCACTGAGTGCCTCAGCCTGGGTGGGTCCGGAGTTCCAGAGCTCCAAAGCTCCAAAGGGCAGGCAGTGGGTGGCGAGAGTGGCTCTGGGCCCCCCACAGGGTACTTCAGCCAAGAATGGGACCGGTGTCTCTGAGGGGCGGGCGCCCAGAGCCTCCCTGTGTGACTGGCGGTGCCGGGTGCCAGGCTGGAGACAATGCAGCCGGGGAGAGAGCTGGAGGGAGCAGGGACCCAAAACTTCCCCGCACGCTGCAATACCTGGCCTTAGGAAATGAGGTAAAGTTTGTTGATAGGTGGGCAGGGCAATGGAAGTCTCTACCTGGAGAATGGCAAGGCAGTTTAAGCAGATCTGTTTTTTTCCGCTTGTCTGGGTCCTCTGGT
>NW_007256299.1:1650-16861 GCF_000164805.1 Carlito syrichta
GGCCTTGCGTGGGACTGAAGTTCCCGGGCCTGACCCCAGCGCGGTTGATGGTGGGCTGGGGGATGGGGGTAGCCAAGTAATAGCCTTTTTGGGAACTCACGTTCAGAGAATCTCACCAGTTCACCTATGCCGTCGCCATCTTGCCCTGTCTCCTGGATAGTCTTTTCAAAAAATATGATGCTAGGAAAATTGGATGTTCACAAGTGAAAGACAGAAATTGGGTGCTTGTTTTACACCATATACAAAAATTAACTCAAAATGAATTAAAGACTTAAGCAGAAGCCCTGAAACTATAAAACCAATAGAAGAAAACATAAGTAAAAAATCTTCTTGACATGGGTCTTAGTAATGATCTTTTGAATATGACACTAAAAACATTGCCAACTAAAGCAAAAAACTTGTCATCATAAATTACCATAAATTTAGTAGCTTAAAGGACAGAAATTTATTATCTTATAGTGCTGTGAGATAGAAGTTCAATATAGATCTCATTGTGCAGGAGGCTGTCACTTCTGGAGGCCCTAGGGAAGAATCCATTTCCTTTTCTTTTCCACATTCTAGAGTCTACCCACATTTCTTAGCTCATGGTCCTTTTCTTCCATCTTAAAAGTCAGTAATGGTTTGGTCAAGTCCTTCTCACATCAAATCACTCTTCCTATTTTACTTCCCTCCTCCATTTTTAATAACTGTTGAATCCACTGAAATAATCCAGGATATTCTTTCTATATTAAGATCAATTTGTCTTAGTCATTTTGGGTTACTATAATAAAATATCATAAACTGGATAACTAAAAACAACAGAAATTTATTTGTCACAGTTCTGGAGGCTAAGAAGGCCAAGGTCATTGTGTCAGCAGGTTTAGTGTCTGATGAGGACCCATTTCCTCCTGGTTCATAGATGGTACCTTCTTCCTGTGACATTATGCAGTGGAAGGAGCAAATAAGTTCTATCAGGCTTCTTTTGATAAGGACTTCGCCCTCATAACCTAATCATCTCATCTCCCAAAGGCCTCACTTCTAAATGTTACCACATTGGTGATCAGGTTTCAAACTATGAACTGGAAAGAGAGAGGATAAACATAGTAGTACAACTAATTAGAAATCTTTAGTTTCATGTGCTACCTTAGTTCTCTTTTTCTGTGTAAGGTAACATTTATACATTATAGGGAAACATTATAGGCATCAGAATGTTGGAGGATCATTCCACCTACATCTATCTGTCTATCATCTATATCTATCTTGCCATCTAAAACATGTTTTTTAAACCTATCTGGTTCATTCACACCTTGAGCCAAGATCACTGACACTGCTGCTCTCTAGATTCAAAACGTGTCTCTCTAGATTCATAATGCTTTCCTCAATTTTGAGATTATTCAAGTTAAAAGGAAAAGTTTTCTCTCTGTGTTACAAATTAACATTATTAGGTTCTATCATCACTTCCTGAATATCTTGCCTTCACCAATCTTATAAACGTTTTCCATAAAGAGGATCTAGGAAATTTGTCTATCATTCCTTCACTGTGTTAATCACATTTACATTTGCCATTAAATATGTTATCAACATGTCATATAAACAAAATCTTATTAAACATGAGAAAGATTCCAGCAATAAATGACCATAAATCATTACTGAGTAAAATCACATGAATCATAACATCATTAGCCTTTGGAATTTAGTCAACAGAAATTAAGTGAAATATTTTTATATTGGTTGAAATTGTGACTGTATGCAGGAAATTTGTTCTTTTAGGTTTTTTAACTGTTAGGGAGAATACTCTGATTCTTTTAAAAGACCACAGAAACTTGAGGAAGGTGTGAGAGGCATTATCTTCTGGGTATCTTGGGTTACCTGTCTCCTCAGCAATACTAATAATTGAAGTTTAGAAAGCTTAAAGGGAAGATCAAATGATGAATAAGGGACAAATTTACTTCAAGTTCAGGCACAAGTTGGTGTGGCTAACAGTAAATGCTAAAAGAGGGAACAAATAAAATTTATAAAATTTTCTCATCTCTTTTTCCACATTGCTTCACAGTCAGTCAACATTGTTCCAGACTTAAAATTCCTTGGTGTCCTAAAGAATAAATGTTAGAGGCTTTTTAATTAGGTATTTAAAAATATAGTTGTATATGTTTATGAGATACAAAGTAATTGAACACAGTGTGCAACAATTAAATCAACCTAATTAACATATCCATCACTTCAAATATGTTACATTTTTCTGATGAGAACATTTGCACTTTGCTATATAAGCAGTTTTGAAATATACAGTATTTAATTATTAGCTATGTTCATTATGTGGTGCAATACATCTCAAGCAATCAAAATGTATTCAATTTTGTCTGAATGTGACTTTGCACCCTTTGACTATCTTCTCTCATTCTCCCTACCTAGCCTTGGGTCAATACCATTCTACTCTTTGTTTCTCTCAGTTCAACAGTTTTAGATTCCACATATAAAGCAAGAGCATGCAGTATTTGTCTTTCTGTGCTTGGTTTATTTCATTTAGCATAATGTTCTCCAATCCCATTCATGCCACAAATGACAGAATTATTTTTTTTAAAGGCTGAATAATATTCCATTGTATGTATACATACCACTTTTTCTTTATGCATTCATACAATGATAAACACTTGACTGACTTCATAATTTTTCTGTTGTTAATGCTGCAAGGAACATAGGAGTGCAGACATCCCATTGGCATACTGATTTCAATTATTTTGGATATATACCCAGAGCAGAGATTACTGGATCATATCATAGCTCTATTTTTGGTTTTTTGAGGAATATCCATAACTTTTTTCAAAATGGCTATACAAATTCAAATTTATCTCTATTGACAATATACAGGGGTTTCCTTTCCTTCACATCTTTGCCAACACTTATCTTTCATCTTTTTGGTAATAGCTATTCTAACAAGCGAGAGGTGATACCTCATTTTGGTTTTAATTTGTATCTTTCTTAACAGTTAGTTGTGTTGAGCATTTTTCATGTATCTTTTAGTTATTTGTATGTCATCTTTTGAGAAATTCTTATTCAGATCCCCTCAAGGTCGAGTCTTTTAAAATTTTTCATGATCCTAACCCTGAGAACCTCTACCAAAATAAGCAATAAGGTGGTATTCATAATAACCAAAGACTCTCAACTCATCTGGGAAATACCCATCAGGCAGACACACATATTCTGTGCAAAAAAGTGAACTTGTGTCTCACTGATGTGCAAACAATGGGATTTATACAATGGTATCTATGATACTAGATCCAGGAATTATTGCATATGTTTTGATGTTCAGTATGAACATATAAATCATTATTTTATCATTAGTGTGTCCTTCAGGTATTTATACCAACAAAATTCTGCAGTTCTGTAAATAAAGTTAGTAATATAGCATGAATTGTGCTTATATGGCAAAGAAAGAAAGAACAACATCACTTGAGGTTGGAATCTAATTTTTCCTCATGAAAAACTTGCCTACCTGAGGAAGCAACTCTTGAATGATGTGTTGTTTTGATAGATATTCCTTGGAAAATTATCTTTTGGAAATTTAGGCCCCCATTTCAAATCTACCATTTATCAGGAGAATTTCTCTCTAGAATCTGGCTGTCTCCTAAGTTGTATACAACTCCTAGAAGATTAATCATAAACATGAAGATATATTTTGAACCAGGTGTTAGATTCAGATATTGCTTTTGAAAAGAAATGTTGATATTTAACTTTAGCAAACTGTTTTGGAATAATTGATGAGACTTTGTAGGTGTGCAGCTTGGCTTTGTAATACCTAGAATTTTCAATATAAGGCAATACTACCCAGTTGGCCCCATGAAATAACATAGCTCCAAGGTTGTTTTTCCAAGAAACTTGTAGATATAGAGAAAAATGTGTTTCACATCACTGCTATTGCTCCCACAAAGCCCACTTTGAGAATGGTGGGAATTACTGAGAAAAGTTCAGAGGAATTATTGGGATAAAAATAGAGTGTATTGTTAGTTTGCTAGGATTGCTGTTAAAAAAAGTAACAAGTTGAATTTTGTTAACAGGAGGTTTTTATTCTTTCACAGTTCTGAAGGCTGGAAGTCTGAGATTAACATATTGGTGAAACCATAGACTCCCTGAAAGTACTAGGGAAGAATATTTTACATGGCTCTCTCCTAGATCCTGGTGATTTGAGTAGTCCTTGAATTGTGGCAACAAAATTCTGGTTTCTACGTGGCATTCTCCCTGTGTGCATGTCAGTGTCCAAATTCTCTTTTTTGTAAGGACACCAATCATATTGTATGATCATACTAAAATAAAACCCACCCTTTTCTATTATGATTTAAGTTTAAGTACGTCTCTACTTTTAAATAAGGTCATGTTCTAAAATACTGGAAGTTAGAACTCCAACATATGAATCTGGGAGAGGAAATGCAATTCAACCTGTAACACATAGTGTATTGAAAAGGAAATGAAAAACAAGAAAATATTAATAGAGTATTAGATAACTAGGTGGCGAAACTTGGTTATGAAAGGAAAGAGAGTTAGGGGGGTATGTAGGAATATATTGTTCCTGTATTGAAAATTGTATTGTTTGCATTTAAGATAGACAAGATTTTGAAATTTTTAACATTCATGGGAAGAAGCTAATATGAAGGCAGAAAGGAATAGAGGATAGTACAGGATAAATAAAGAGAATTGATGTAGTTGTGTTCTCTGTATAAGGATATCATTTCTAAATTACTTCTCTTAATATAACAGGGAATGAAGAATAATGGGCAGATTTAGATAGATTTTTTATACTTGTTAGTATAAAGATGCGAGTTCCTTCTGACAGATTTTTTTTCAAGTGTTCCAAAGATAAAACTCCTTTTTTGTTTGTTTGTTTTTGCTTTTATCTGTTTTTTCAAGTGCTGATGACTTTAATAGCTATTATTAGCATTTTCCAAAGTGAGAACATACTAATATATTGAGAATAATGAGAGAATAGAGTTCAAATGTAAAGAAAGTGGAATCTTTATAAAATTGGCAGTGTAAAGGTCAGTAAATGAATATGACTGAATAATGAGGAGAAGATTACAAGGCAGTTCTGGCATCTAGGTTGTGATGGGTGATTACACATGTATAGAGATATCAATATGCTCATATGCATAGATTTTAGCAACTTGTTAAACTCCCAGTGTGATAAATGGATATTAGGATTCACTTATTTTAAAGATTTTGCCTAGCAGATATAAGAGAAGGACAATGGGGCCAGGGATTTTAGTTTATTAGTAAAGTAATACATAAAATTCGTGGCACAAAAAGAGGAATGGGTACAAAGTGAAGTCAGGAATGATGGATAGATGAAGAGAACATTAGAAAATCTAATGACACAGAAGGACTGGAAAAGTAAGAGCAGTTAAACAAACAAGTATAGGACTTTAAACTTCCTGTTTCACCTTAATATTCAAATTGGATGTCATGTGTTGCCATCTTTAAAGGAAGGATGCATCCATTAGGGACAAAAATCCATCATGCCCAAAATACCTTAGGATACAAAAGTTTATTTCTCATGGAAAATAACTCTGGAATTGGGCAGTAGAGTAGTTTCATGAAGTTGCCAAAGCCCAAGCTCTTTCCATCTTTTCTGCCATCCATGTCATATTACATGCTCAGACATGATCTTCAATTCCCATCCATCGTGTCACATTGTACATTGCACCACCAAAAAAGAGAGAAAAAAAGTAAGTAATACTACTTCCCTTTAAGGACACATCTGAGAAGTCATACAGAATAATTCCGTTTATAATCCACTGGGTAGCACTTTACCACATGTAGCGACTGGGGGTGAACTGTGGGTCCAGTTTTGGATTACTAGGACCTCCCCTGATATAAAAAAGGTCAAAGAAAAGTACAGGCAGTACAGTAAGTTATTCCAAGAGGAGGGAAGCAAATTAAGAAGCAACACCATAACATAGTATGGCAATAACACAATCTCCTATGCATAGGAGATAGGATATTATTAACAGTAACTTTTGCCACATTTCCAATCTGCAGGAGTTATAGTAAGCAATTCTGTGCCAAAACCCAAAGCAAGTGGGATTACAAAAACAAGAGGTATAATTAGCAACCAGTCTGTTTGAGTCTCATGGCTTAGATGCACATCAAAAGGTGACCTTGAGAGTCCTTGGTTGCAGTCCAGGTGGCTGAATGGCGGCTATCTTTCCTTGTTGAATGAGGGAGTGGATATTTGGGGTCCCTTGCTGCCACAGTGCAGTCAATGACACAAACTGGTGGAGTTAGGTCAGTTTCCCTAGCCCTTTTAACTCAGGTGTGGTGAATCCAAGCTGGTATCCTATCGATCTTGATTGCTATTGGAGTGGTGAGAATGATGAGAAATGATCCCTTCCAGGTAGGAGTCTGTCCTTTCTGGAACTTTTTGATGAAAACCAGGTCATCGGGCTGGAATGGATAACAAAGCGTGGAGAATGAAGTGGGCAAAACAGCACAAACACTGGAGTATACAGTTGCCTGGATCTGTTGTAGAGACTGGAGATACTTTAACAGAGATTGCTTAGTTATTTCTTCTAAAATGGGAACCCACAATTGGGGAAACAAGGGATGGGGTCTTCCAAACATGATTTCATATGGAGTAAACCCAACCTTATATAGGGTGCATCAAGTATGGAGAAGAGCTATAGGCAAAAGATTTACCCATTTTTCACTGGTCTCTATTATTAATTTGGTTAAAGATTTCAGAGGTCAGTTCATGCATTCTACCTGCCCAAAGCTTTGTGGTCAGTAAGCACAATGTAATTTCCAGTTTATGTTTAGTGCCTTACTAACCAGCTGCACTATGGACAAGGTGAAGGCAGGACCATTGTCAGAGCCAATAAAGAGGAAGAGCCCAAACCAAAGAATAATTTCATTTAATAAACCATTAGGGTAGCTTCATTTTTGGTGGCAAAGATCTCTGCCCATCCAGAAAAAGTATCTACAAATACTAGCAAATAGTTATACTCCGCATCAGGGGGCTTTATTTCAGTGAAGTCCACTTCCCATTTTTCTCCAAGAGTTGCTCCTCATGCCCTAATTCCATCTGGGGATCTGAGCCCTTTTTTTGCATTGACTTGGGCATAGGCCAGGCACATAGTGGCTGCCATTGCCACTATGCATTTTAACTTATTATGATAAAAATGATTTAACAGTTCAGTCATTTTAGTACTTCCCAAATGGGTAGTAGAATATAGTTGTTTTAGCAAGGTATGTCCCAAGGTTTCAGGCAGGATAATTTTAGAGTATTTGATCCACCATCCAGTGGAGTCTCTGTAAGTTCCCACTAGGTCCGCCTGTTCTTCTTCTTCCAGGGTATAAGTAGGTTGCTCTGGGAGAGAAGGAACTGGAAAGGTTTTAGTTAGCAAGATAGTCAGGTGTTCCACTGGTAGTTCTGCTGCCTTCTGAGCTGCCTTGTCTGCCAGGTGGTTTCCAGTTACTTCTGGAGTATCTGAATTCTGATATCCCTTGCAATGAATGATGACTACCTCTTTGGGTAGCCATATAACCTCTGAGAGGGATAAAATCTCCTCCTTGTTCCTTATAGTCTTACCTGTCACAGTAAGAAGACCTCGTTCCTTGTAGAGCATGGCATGCACATGCAATGTAGCAAAAGCATACGGACTGTTGGTGAAGATGTTTATCCATTTCCCTGTTCTCCAACATAGGGCCTGAGTTAGGCAATTAACTTAGCCTTTTGAGCTGAGGTACCTTGAGGCAACACCTGTGAGCAAACTACGTGTCAGCCTGGCTCAAGGGAGTGTCCCAAAGATTAGGCCAGCTGGCCTGAGAGATGTTCAACATGTCTTCACAGTCATGAACTGGTATTTCTAGATTGTCATCAGGCAACAGGGTGGCTGGATTGAGGCATTGCATAGGAAAGAAAGCTAGTCTAGGTTGGTCAAGCCAGAGACTTTGATACTGGGTGATACAAGCATTTGACATCTAGCAGCCAGAGGCTCCTCAGAGCAGAGTTTCTATGCCATGGGGAACAGTAAAAGGTCATATTTTTGCCAAAAGTCAATTTATCTGCTTCTTAAACTACTATGGCCATGGCTGCAATGGCCCAAAGACCAGATGGCCAGCCAGAAGTCACTGGATCCAGTCTTTTTGACAAATAAGCCACCAGTCTCCTCCATGACCCTAGGGTCTGAGTGAGGACCCCTTTTGCAATCCCTTGTTGTTCGTGAACGAACAAGTGGAAAGGTTTAGTGACATCTGGAAGAACTAGAGCCGGGGCTTGGGTCAAGGCCATTTTAAAGTGCTGGAATGCTTGCTCCTCAGTAACAGTCCAGTTTAGGGGCTGATCCCTGCCATGGCTGTGTACAGAGGCTTAGCAATTTCAGCAAATCCTGGTATTCATAATCAACAATACCCTGTTGCCCCCAGGAATTCCCATACCTGTTTCTTGGTGGTAGGCATGGGGATTTGAAGAATACTTCTTTCTGAGCTGAGATTAGGGGTCATTTACCTTCATTTAGTCAGAATCCCAGGTAGGAAACTTTGGTGGAGAAGAGCTGGTACCTTCTTTGCTGATACTCGATAGCCCAAGTCCTGAAGAAGCTGTAGCAGAGCCTTGGTACCTTGTAAACAAGTGTCCAGGTTTGCAGCTGCAAGTAAGAGATCGTCAACATACTGGAGTAAAGTACATTTGGGGTGACGGGCACAGAGCTCTGACAAATCCTGTTGCAAGCCTTCCCCAAAAAGAGTTGGGGAGTTCCTGAAACCTTGTGATAACTGGGTCCAGGTTAACTGACTGATGTCCCCTGAGTCAGGATCTGTCCATTCAAGAGCAAAGATAGGTTGACTGACAGGGGATAATGGAATGAAGAAGAATGCATCCTTTAAATCCAGTACAGTATATACCTGATGTTGACGAGGAAGCAAGCTGAGCAAAGTATATGGGTTAGGAACAGTAGGATGGGTAGTTTCAACTCACTTATTAACTTCTCTTAAGTTTTGAACTAGTCGATAATCAGAGGCTCTGGTTTCTGAACTGGCCTTTGGAAAAAAAGTGTTCCATGTTGACTTACTTGGAGTTAAAATATTAGCAGCTAAGAGTCTTTTGATATGAGGAGTAATTCCTTTCTGGGCCTGTAAACTCACAGAGTACTGACGAATGTGAACAGGAGTAGCTGATGCTATTAAACTTACCACCACGGGAGGGTGATGCTTCACCAGTCCTGGTGGATTGATCTCTGCCTAGATTGAAGGAAATTCCTTTTGTAACTGTAGCAGTAAACTTGACAGGGCATTTTCAGTAGAGGACTTAGAGGAAGTTAAAAGATATTCTTCAGAGAGCAGAACCATTAGGAGCATTTGATAGGCAGTAGGAATGAACATTTCAGTTTTGTCAAGTGAAAATACAATAGTAGCTTTTAACTTTCAAAGTAAGTCTCGACCCAAAAAGGGAAGAGACAGTCTGAAGCTAATCAAAATGAGTGAGTGGCTTACTTTTGTCCCAAATTGACAATTCGGTTAGAAGTGAACTTGCAATTAGTAACTGCCCCTGTTGCCCCCTAGACAAAAACCCACCTCTTAGATATAGATGCCAATGGTATTTTCAGAATCAAATATTCCGCCCCAGTGTCCACTAAAAGTTAAACTGGGTGGCTCCCGATAGCTGCTGTTACCATGGGCTCTTGGGAGCCTAAGGAGAAAGAGCCCTGACCCCATCAGTCTGAATTATTTCCAGCCTCTTCAACAGATGGCAGGACCAGAACTGGCTTAGAGTTCTCTTGTTGTGGGTGAGGGGGGCAATCTTTGATCCAATGCCCTAGTTCCTTGCAAATAAGTACACTGGTTCTTTGTCAACCAAATGTGTCTGGTTTCTGACCCTTTTGATACTTCTGGTTATTGAACTTTTGACAGGGAGGTTTGGAATCACCCCCTGAGGCCCAAAGCACTGTTACCAGGATTTTGGTTTGTCTTTTTGTAGACTTGTTAGCTGCCTGCACTGCCTGCCTTTGTTTCTCTGCATCTCGGTTATTATAAACTTTGTGGGCTATTTTGAGTAGTTGAGAAATATTCATTCCTATAAAGCCTTCCAATCTTTCTAACTTCTTCCTAATATCTGGAGCTGCTTGAGCCATGAATGTGAGATTTACAGCTCAAGTATTCTTGGGAGTTGAGAGATCAAAAGGAGTGTAGGTCTCAAACGCCTCTTGCAGACACTCAAGGAACGCCCCCGGAGACTCCTCAGGTCCCTGGAGAATCTCAGTGGTTTTGGAAAGATTGATAGATTTTCGAGTTGCTGCCTTTAATCCTGCTAATAGAGTCTGGAGATAGGTATCCAATGCCCTGGATCCTGCTGAGGTGTTAGGTTCCCAGTCTGGACGAGAAGGGGGAAAATCTCTATCTAGTGTACCTGGGTTTTCTTCTTGTGTGGCCCCAGTAGAGTTCAGAATAAACTTCCTGGCCTCCGTTCTAATGCATTCTCACTCTTCAGCAGTAAACAAAGTGACAAGGAGCTGTTGACAATCATCTCATGTGGGACAATGGGTGTGCATAACGGATTCCATTAAAGAAATCCAGGCCTGTGGCTTAGTTGAGAACAGGGAGTTCTGATACCTCCAACTATATAAATCAGAAGAGGAAAAGGGAGTATGTACCATAAACAACTACCCGGTTTGATCTGCCCCTGACACAGGAGGAACCTCCTGGAGGGGAAGGAGTGGGGCTGGATCAGTCCAAGACCAGAGTCGAGCAGCCAAAGGCAAAGAAGACAAAAAGGGATTAGAACTGGGAGTAGTCTCAGCTGCAGTTGGGGCTGTGGACGGCTGTGAGCAAACAGAGTGAGGAAGCCTGGGAAACATACAATGGAGGGTTAGAGTTAACTGGATCATCAAGAGAATACTCAGTAGAGGAGGACAAAACAGGATACAACCCAGAGGAAGCAGAGGCTACAGATAATGAGTATGGTGCAAGCTTTACCTCAGGGAGAGGTGGCTTAGGTGAAGGAGAGTCCATGGCATAAGGATTAGTATGTCCTGGCCACTTAAGACACGAAGAGACAAGGACTCCACTGGTGGTTTCAAGAGAACATGACTTTAACCAGGGTGGTGGGTTCTGGACCAAACTTAGCCACTGATCAATATAGGAGAACTGACCTAGATAGCCAGGATCCCCATCACAACCTTCCAAAGAGATTCAGTAATTTTAACATCCAGAGACCCGGTAGAGGGTCATTCTACTTTAAATGCAGGCCAGTCTATATTGCCGAGAATTCAGAGTCTGCCTTTTGAGAGGCGGACACTATAGTCCTCAGCAAATGCAACAGAGAAATTCCTCAACGTACAGTCCAGAGGACTGACTGATTTCAAATTCTGCTATCCCATGACACACAATAAACAAGTGGTACAAAGACAAATAGACAGAAAATTATGCATCCAAACCAAAATAAAAGGTACAATCCCTGGAACACCTCAGGGCAGAAAACAGAGGACTCTATTCAGGCAACATCTTGGCTCTGTCAATAGCATCTGAAGGGTGACCTCACTTAACCAGAAATGAAAAAGGAAACTGCGGTCTCAAGCTAGCAACATAAAACAAAACAAAAATCTTATCTGCTAGGAGAATATAAACAGACTCAAATTCTTTTGCAGTAATAGCCTCAGGGCAGAAGATCACAGATCCCTGGCACAGCCTAGGGGCAGAAAATTACAGATTCCTTGTATCAAATTAAATTTCTTGTAAAAATTAATAAGCAAAACAAATTAAACAGGACAGAGTATTATTGGTAAACAAAACAAATTTTACCTCCTAGGAGAATGAGATGAATAAAGGCCAGAAGAAGTTTCTGACTTGTGGACCAGTCTGAAGGTGCAGCAGAGGCAAGCCCTATAGCAAAAAGCACATCAATCAAGCAAAGCAAGGAAAAAGGTCAAGGATGACAGGGGTTTATATTAGAGGATAGTAGAACTGGCAAGCAATTTTCTAGCTTTGGACAGCTAGTTGTTCTGGGTCAAAATGTGCTGCTTATGAAAGGAGTCTCTGGCAGCTGAGACCCTGCCAATAATCTTCCTGGCTCTTATGTGTTGTGGTTTTCCCTTTAAGTACTGACAGCACTCAAAGAGGCCCCGGAGTGCTGGATGACCAGTCCTTATGTGCACTCCTCAGATAGGGCAATCCTCAGGAGCACTGAGAGAACTTTCCAGCTTCAAGGTGATCTGCCTCCAGGATCTGGCACAGATTCGGTCTGCTGAGTGTCTGATCAAGCCTGAGGCTTTCCAGAACTCACAGAGTCCTGCATAACTAAAATGAAGCAGTTCCTGTGATGTCCTTGCATATCATGGAATTGATCTCTGACACCTTCGTGAGTCCCTCTGTCACCTGAGGGAATCTGCACAGACCGAAGGGAAGAGTACCTCTTATCTTCAACTTAGACCAGAGTCTGGGTTTGTAAGAGTGGAATTCCCTATTTTTCTGGGGACCTTCACTGCCTACATGAATATTATACAAACAAAAAGGAGATAGTAAAACTCAGGAAAATATAAAATGACATGAGACAAAGAACAACTATCCAAGAGAAACAGAAACTTAACAACATAAGAATAACAAAGCAGTTGACTTTTTAGCAAATGCAAACAAGAGCTCTAACGGGTCAGCTCAGCATTTCTCTGGTGCCTACAGAGTGGCTCCGGAGGACCCAGATGAGAAAGCTCTCCCCACCCCGTTAGTGATTAAAAGGGTACCCAAACTGAAACCAGATACTGAATCAAGACTTTGTTAGGCAAAAACCAGAGTTTAAGGAGTGGTCTCATTAGGCTTTAACCTCCTTAACAGAAGTATGGCCATAAACAGAATAAACAGATTTTTACCTCCTGGGAGAACACAGATGGACTCAAGTATTTTTGAAGTGTGAGTTTAGCAGTTGTTCCGTCTCTCTCCAAGTCAGTTGAGAGGTTATGGAGTCCTGGAATGACTCAGGGGGCGCCTCCCCTATAATGCCTCCACTGAGCCGAGGAAAGCAGGAGTGAGGCTTCCTCCTGAGGTTGGCAAAATTTCTCACTGGAGCCTCCAAATGTTATAGCAGGATTGTGAGGAACAATGCCAACATGCAGGGAAAGTCAGATTATGAGTCCTTTATTGACACCGGCGACAGACAGCAGACTAGTGTCCTAAATAACTTCGACAGCGAACAGAGTGAATAGTGGGTCTTTTAAAGGTAAACATCACATAAGCTTTACAGTTTGATATTTCTCGGCAAACCATATGATTAGTAATGGGTAGTGAGGGGTGCAGATGGTTACAGAATTTACACAACTAGGGAGTTTCCAATCACCAAGGGGCACAGGAATGTGGGTGTGCGGTATGATTACAAGAAGGTTACATAAAGGGGTCATCTCTAAGCTAAGATGGAAGATCTGTTACAAAATGGAGTTACTTACTCATGTCAAGAAAACTATTTTAGCAGGCTATTATAGGTTTTGCAGATAGATATTTCAGTACTAGTCTGTCACTGTGCAAACTAATCAGAAAAAGGAGTCTAGAACTACAGAGGAAGGGAAACTTGATATGAGAAGCAGCCATTAGTCTGTGTCCCAGAGCTTCATTTTTAGAATGAACTAATAAGGAAGAAGAAAAATTCAACCTGTAGCCTTATGGAGAAAATTATAATCATCATTGGAGCACAAAATCATCATTACTCATGGAAGGGGTACACATGTGAATTATAATCTCAGTCTAATCTCCTTCATCTGACAATGGTCAAGGAGCCTGACTTAGAGGACCAACGTCTGAAAAGCGGTCTTAGAACACCATAGAATGGGTTTTGGGAAAAATTGAATATGTGGTATCCATCTGTCGTAGTATAGAATACTACATCTCCAGCCTCATAATCCAGAAATATCCCTAAACTGTGGAGATCTTCTCTTAGGGTACAATGAGTTTCTGGGAAGGTGAGTGCCCAATACTCCTCCTGATAGAACCTGATGGCCCAGAAACCATTTTGTGGGCACACTGTGATCTCCCCCTTCCTTGTTATACTGTCCCTACAAATTCCCAGGTCCCAGTAACTTGTGCCCCCAACTTCCACCTCCCAGAAGTCTCACCCTGAAGTGATTTCCAGTTGACCCAGCACACAAGGAAGAAAGTCAAATCTCTGTGTAGTGTTAGGTACATCTTGACATTTTTCTTGCCAGGTTACTTGTCTCCCATTTTCAGACAGAAGGAGGGAAGGACGAGCAGTGGTTGCATCCAGGGTCACATTTACTGCAAAGACAAGTTGACCATCATGTCCTTGGGAAGGGTCTGAGTAGACTTCGGCCAGAGTTGCCCTCCTTGAACATCTCTGCCCCAAGGTCAATCCAGCTCACCTCTACCCATCTTTCCCTTAGACTAATCAACAAAGAGAAGGGTTTTTCCATACAATGACAAACTCCCCAGCCTGGAACTCCTCTTTGCAAGGAGTTTGGAACTCCTCTTTGCAAGGAGATTGCAAGGAACATGTAAACATAAGAACTCAACATCTAATGGATAATGGTTGCCTAAAATATTCTGAGCATAAATTTCCAAAGATTAAAGAATGATAGCAACCAAAGAAGTACTCTTTCATATGTTTGTACTTCTTTTTTTTTTTTTTTTTTGAGTTGGAGTCTCACTCTGTCGCCCAGACTGGAGTGCAGTGGCAGCTCCCTACCACCGCAGCCTCGACCTGCTGGGCTCCGGCGATCCTTCCGCCTCAGCCTTCCGAGTAGCCGGAATTACAGGCACGCGCTACCATGCCCGGCTAATTTTTTATTTATTGTAATGAAATGAGGTCTCGCCTGCCCAGGCAGGTCTCGAACCCGCAGGCTCAGGCAATCCACTCACCTCAGCCTCCCAAAGGTGCGGGATTACAGGCTGAGCCACCGAGCCCGGCTTGTACTTCTTTTTATAGTCTCTTAAATTATGTCTGACTTGAAGACCTGACCTCCCTATGCTTTCCTCACACAACATCCCCACAGAATAAATTCTATAATCTATTTTGACGTTGGAGAGGAAAAAGAGGATATGGTCATTCTGACCAAATAACTTAATTTTTGGTTTGATTTTCTCAGATTTTATTAGATAATAACCACTCTACCTACACTCAAAACACAATATGAGATACAAATTTAAAAATAATGAAGCTAGCCTGGCTCGGTGGTTCAGCCTGTAATCCCGTGCCTTTGGGAGGCTGAGGTGAGTGGATTGCCTGAACCTGTGGGTTCAAGACCCACCTGGG
>NW_007256299.1:16882-32211 GCF_000164805.1 Carlito syrichta
AGCAGGTCGAGGCTGCGGTGGCCAAGAGCGGCCACTGCACTCCAGTCTGGGCAACAGAGTAAGACTCCAACTCAAAAAAAAGTAAAATAAAATAAAAATAATAAAGCTTAAAATGTACTACTGCAAACACATTATTATCCTTAAAATATTGAGTAGCATATCAAGTTCATGGAATAGATGTTTTGGATTTGCTTTGATTTTCAGTGTATAGTTTTGTACAAAGTAGATACTTATTTAAATATTTTTGATAATAGTATTTAGTCAGAGTCCATGTCACTCACCAGCATACAATTCTGATTTCCTCCAGGCTGAAAAATTAAAATTAAAAACTTATTAGTTTTTCCCTTATTTTCTCTCATTGTCTTTTCCATCTCTTTCTGTGTTTTTCTCATGTCATTCCTTTTTGTGAATCCTTTGGATTTTCTCTTCCTATCATATATCATCATATTTATTTTTAAGCATAATGATAGAAATAATCTGTTTGGAGTAGAAATGAGTAGACAACAAAAGGTGGGAGTGAGAAGGAGGGAAGATGAAATAAGGAAAGAAAATAAATAAAGATGAGAAGAGGAAGAATCTGTTGAAGCACCTTCTTCAGAGAGAATGTGTTGAAATTACTGAAATTAAGAAAAATAATGGTGCACATACTCCTTTGCCTAGACATTTTTGTTGTATTTCTGTATCTTATCCTACTGTTATGGTGCAGAACTCAAGAGAGATGGAAGAAGGAAGTTTTCTGAGAGAAAATCACTACTCATCAGACTTGAATTGAGCCTTTCTCCTATCTGAAATAAAATATACAAACATGCATATATGAGAAGATCCAGTTAAAGCCATATGTTCACCAATATTTATTTGTGGAAACATTTTAATGTCTATTTCAAAATCAATAAAAAATGTATAAAGTTCATTCTATTCATCTAAACACTTCTATACAATTTGAGGAATATAGTCATACTTAGGTTCATGAAGATTTAAATAATTCTTGTAACAAAAAGTTATGTATGAATATCTTAGGAGATAGCTCTAAATTTCAGAGATATAGTGTCAATAAAACATACTTGTGTGAAAAATGCATGTAAAATGACACTAAATGAAGAGCAAGTTGTTTAATTAGTAATTAAATATATTAGAATAAAGATAAAATTTATCCATTTACTGATGTCTTCTACAGTTTCTTTCATCAGTATTTTGCAGATTTTCTTATAGAGATCTTTCTACAAGGTTAGATATACTCCTAGGTATTTTAGCTTATTGGCTGCAATTGTAAATGGAATTGCGTTCTTGATTAGATTCTCAACTTGATTCCTATTGTTGTATAACAGTGCTACTGATTTGTGTGTGTTGATTATAACAGCTATGACTGGAAGAAGAATACAAACAAATGAAATCATTAAAAAATCTGTGGATTATTTATATAGTCAAGTTTAGTGGACTAGCAAGTCTCAAGCTTATACTTTTTTTTTTTTTTGAGTCATAGTTTCACTCTGTTGCCCAGGCTGGAACACAGTGGCATGCTTATGGCCACTGTAGCCTCAACTTGCTGGTCTCAGGTGATTCTTCTGCATCAGCCTTCCATGTAGCTGGAACTACCCCAGTGCCACCACCCCAGCTAATTTTTTGATTTATTGTAGAGATGAGGTCTCGTCATGTTGCCCAGGCTAGTCTCAAATCCGTGGGTTCAAGTGCTCCTCTCGCCTTTGCCTCCCAAAGTGCTGAAATTACAGGTGTGAGCCACCACACCCAGCCAAGATTATACTTAACAAAACAATATGTAAAGTGTTTGAAAAATATACAAAAGGAGAAACTTCTCTCCCTCTTCAGCTTTGGAGTTGAAACCCTTAAGGACTGGTACATTAGCATGTGCAAAGCCACAGATACTTCAAATTAGAAGACATGCTAAAGAATCTACATTAAACAAAACCTCCTATTGAATGGAAACAACCACATTCTCCTTAGCTTAATTCTGTTCCTCTCACCAAACTTAAAACAAAATTATAGTGATCATCTGGAATACAGAAAAACATTAAGAAATTAGCAAAGAAAGGTGTAGGAATACAGAAAAGAAGGGGAATATGATGGGAAGGAAATCTAATATGGGAGAAGACCAGAAAGTCAAAAAAGAAAACAGAATGATTTGAAATCCTCAGGAAATAGGAAAGGCAAAAGTGGATAAGAGTTGAAGAGACAAAAAAGAAGAAAACTTATTTAAGAAATTAATCACTAAAAAAGAACATCAGAAAAAAGTTATAAATTTCTTCCTGAAGTTCATCTGAAAAATAATATGAAAAAACTCAAAGGAAACCAACACAGAAGGCAAAAAGAAATTGAAATTTTTCAGTCAACAATGAATTGGCAGTACAACTATAGTTAGAAACAAAAAGGGAAAAAAAAACATTAAAATTTTAAAACAACAAGAAAGCACATACTTACCTTAGGGAAGTGAGAGAAGAAAGTGAACTTTCCCAATTGGTTGAGTAAAAAAGAATAGTAATATGTGGACAGAAAGACTAACTAGGAATTTATTTTATTTTGTGCTTTCAGAATGCAAATAATTCAATATATGTAATAAAATAATGTATAGCATATGTAATATAATAACTTATAGCATATATCTCCTGGTAGTGGGGTTTCAAAATTGATATTTAACCTGGAAAAAATTGTATATAGATACTAAAGTTACTTAACAACTCCATGGGCTCCTGTTCTCTCATCCCCTCCTCTTGCTCTAGTCAGATAGGGACAGTTCTACAGTCCCTCTTCGTCAGGAAGTAGATACAGAAACCTGACCTCCGTTCCTGTTCCCAGGTACAAATAAGAATATTTTAAAATAACAAGAGGAGAAAATGAAGGGCATTACATGGATTTAATATACCAATGAAAGGAAATAACATAACTTTAATATATCCAATGAGCAGCCATTTTAACATTGCCTAAATCTCGTGTTTTTCAGCAGTTCACTCAACTTAACCTCTATTCATTAGCACAGAACTGGTTTCTCAGAGGTAGCTAGTGATAATTGCTTTGCAACTCCCTCCCCAGTTTGTTACTAATTAGCTTTTCTATTTCAAGTGTTAGTCCGCACCCATAAGACCTAGGTTAACCTAATCAGCAGTTTGTGACCTATGTGGCAGACAGACCCCACTACCATGGCAACAATCATGTGATTAACCCACCCATCTGCCCGATGTCCATCACCTAATGTCAGTAGCTGCCTTACCTGCCCCTTTGTGATGATGTGGAACAGACCACTACACAATCACCTTAACAACTATCCACCATTAAAGGGATGGATTAAAAGGATTCAACCAAGAGCAGTAACATGCCATTGCCTTATTAGACTCCGGTGTGGCCATGTGCTCTTTGAGGTATGGCCATCTCCATGTTTCCTGGCTTTGGCCCCTCCCCTACTTTGAGGGGGTGAATCTCCTCTCTCTCTCTCTCTCTCTCTCTCTCTCTCTCTCTCTCTCTCTCTCTCTCTCTGTCTGTCTCTCTCTCTCTCTCTGTCAATTGCCTTAAAAATAAACTATATTTTCCAATCTAAAAATATATTTGAGTACATTAGGTTGAACAAGTTGTCTTTCAGTGAACAGGTAACTTGTATAATTACTGGTCAACATAAAATTCCTGTGAAAGATTTTTAGAAGACATCACAACCATTCAGAAAGTAAATGACCATAATGCCTAGGCACAATGTTCTCTCAAGTCTGGGGGCTTGTAAACTCTTTACATTTAACAAAATTGCAGTAGAATTTAAATAAGTTGTCTACTGATAAAATTTTAAAAATTAGCTTTGATAAACACAACCTCTCTAATTTTATTAATCTCAGAAGAAATTCAAAGATTTGAGTGATATGGTTCTAATAAAATCCTTTCATTTTTATTAATTTACATGCAAGTACACAATTTCTAAGCACATAAATATTTTGTAAATAAACAGAAAAAAGTGAAATAAAATTGATGTATATTACTCATATATTTGAGAGAAATGAAACAAAAATGAGTTTATCAAAGTAAAGGTATGCAAGATTATATGAACAAAATGTTAGAAGACTACTTTAAACTCTTATTTTATCTCTTTTCCATAGCGTGTTTCTAGGCTTTATCAAAGTTCCTCCCAGAACTTGCATATAAATTTCAATAGATGAACTCATTTCTAGAATTCACATTTTGTAAAAAGGCTGTATGCTGGGGATCCTAGCACTTTATAGGTTTTAAGCCTTTTCTAGTATGCAATTATTTATTCGTAAAATTTAGTTGATGGCAAAATCTGACCAAAGTGAAATAACAAAACAAATCACACAAGTAATAAATAGGGAAAATAAATAAGAAGTGAAGGAAAAAAATGTCAGTTGGAAAGATAACAAATCAAAACCATTTAAAAAAGTGTGTACATTAGATCTGAGAGAGATGATCATCGCGAGTTGAAGAAAGATATGTAACAACTAAGACAGTAACCAGACACAGAGTGAAACATGTGAATGGGCCTTGCTTTTACTTGTTCACACTTACCAGGGAAAAAAAAGAAAGGAAACAATGAAAAAATTTGAGACAGGGAGGGCAACAAAAATTTGCAATATTTTCATTACTTTCTCTGTGTAACAAATAAACACACCTTTCTGAGACTAGGAACCAAGAGGTTCCAAACTCTAGTTCACCAGAGGCAATGTTATTCTGTAAATGGAGAACAAAAAACCCCAAAGGTACACTTATCAATGCTTTTTGTCACTGCTCAAGCCAGTTTCTGAAAATAAATAAATAAAACTTAAAAAGTTTCTGAATATGTCAATTTTGATGCCTTTTAGTGCTCCTTCCATTTTGGGTTGCACCACTTCCACACTGGCAAAACATTTCCTATTGAGGACATTTTTTTTATACATATACATATATATATATGTATATATGTTGTGTGGTAAAGTCAGGATTTTGTACATAAATGGTTTAGGTACAAGTGACGATCTGGATCCCAATTGGACCTCACTTATCCTGAATTAGCATGATGCACCCTTATTGATGTTGTGTGCCCACCCTTCCCTGGCAGTGTTCCACTGCTGCCAATCCCTATCTTGCAGTATTATGATAGGTGTGCAGGGTCCACTTATGAGTGAGAACATGTACTCAGTTCTTTGTTTCTGCAATAGATCACTGAGTATGATAGACTGGAAACCCATCCAAGTTGTTGCAAAGTCCATAATTCTGTGCTTTTTTTATGGGTGCATAGTATTCCATTGTGTATATATACCACTCTCTTTTATCCAGTTCAGTTTTGATAGGCAGCATGGTTGGTTCCATGTTTTTGCTCTTGTGAACAGCACTGCAATAAACATGTGTGTTCATGTATTTTTTTTTTTTTTGGTTGAATAATTTGGGCTCCTCCAGGTATATTCTCAGAGAGGGGATTACTGGGTCATATGGAAGGTCAATTTCTAGTTCTTTTAGAAATCACCATACTGTTTCTACAGAGGCTGAACTAGTTTACACTCCCAGCAACAGTATAGAAGATTTTTGAGGACTTTTTTAATCCAGGGAAACAAACAAACAAGTTGCTTAGGGTTGAGATCAGGTGAATAGGGAGATTAGGGCACTGGGGTGACATCCTTTGGGTCAAAAACTACTGAACACAACATGGTGTGGGCAGGTGTGGTGTCATGGTGAAAGAATCATTCACTTATTTGTCACAACTCAGGATGTTTCTTCTGCAGATCGTAATGCAACCTTCTCAAAACTTCCAGATTAAAAACTTTGGTTGAACGTTTGATATGGAGGAACAAATTCTGAGTGTACTACAAGGAGCCTACTCTCCAAAAGATAATTCTGGTTGTTTTTGTGTCCTCTCTCATACATGACCCCAACATTTTGTATATGAGTCACTATATTGGTTACTGATGTTAAACTTTTAATAATTATTAATACTTTATAAAAAATACTTTGGAATTATTGCATAGCAATAGCTTTTCATGTCATTCACATAAAAAATTTAAAATTAAGAGATTATATTTTCAGTGACCTTTCCTTAAAATATAAAATTCTACTAAAAACATTTAAAGAAAGTGCAGTTTGCTGAATTAATAATTATGTCAATATTACTAAAGAAAAAAGAACAACTACTATGATTGCAAAGACAAAAAGCCAAGAAAATTATGTCCAATAATTATATACATCGAAACTTTGGTAATATAATCAAGGACAATAAAAAAGTGAGCCTCATAGTCACAATTGACAAAAGAATGATATCAGAATGGTTACTCTTTAAAAAAACAATGGATTATAAAATTTAATCACTCATTGTGGAGTCAAGATCTAGAGGGAGTATCATTTACACAGCAATGGGCTCTAAAACTAGAAATACTGAAAAGCAATCTTAAGTTGAAAGTGTTTTCAAGAAATATATATATATATTTATTTATATATCTACAAATATAGATAAAGATATATAATGTATATTAGATATCATGTAACATATATTAAATATATGAATAATATGTTAGTTCTTGAAAGCATTTCAACATACATACATATAAATTAAGGAAACCAAGTGCATTTCAGTTTTGTGCCCTCTTTAGACCAACTCTATAATGAAACTGTGGCAAGACTGGAAGCCAGTGGTTATAGGGAAAGAATGGTGTGGAATGAAAAAGGAAATAATGGAGTGAAATAAAAGTTAGAAAAGAAAAATGGAAAAATTAGACATGGCAGTAATTCATGACTTAAAAAGTAGAGTGGGAAGAATGAGCCAATGAATGACATCTTGGAGGAGGGTGAATCAATGGATGGCATACAGCTAAAAAGGCAAGAAATGCTAAAGACATCAAGAAAAAAAATATTTCAAAGAGGTTCAAAACAAAGGGATGCCAGAGTACCTACCAATATCTTTCTGAAGTTCTTCTAAAAAATAAAATGAGAAGACCAATGTCAGTTTCATAAAAATAAAAGTTAAAGAAATCAAAATTCATTTAAAACTGATCTTGTGAAATGAAATCATTCAGCATGTGGATGCACACACGCACACACACACACACACACAGTGGCTGAAAGCTCTTTATTATTAGGCAAGGAATACTTTCCAAAAATGAAAAAAGTGGGAAGATATGGATTTTCTTAATTGAGAAAAACTAGGAATCTTAGTTTCTAGTGGTTACTTGATAAAAATATTATTGATTTCTTTGCTATTACTTAGACTTTTAACCTAGTTTGTCAGCTTTAATGAGTACTTTGTCAGCTCATGAATACAAATTATTGTTATTGTGATGTTATGGTAATTAAAGTTGCCACAAACACAGATTTAGGTAATACCCTACCACTGCTCCTGAAGATAATACAAGTTTAGGATCCAGGGTGCTTCTGTTTACAACATTTTTGTCACCCAATTAATATGTAAGTTTAATTTATATGAGTTTGATTTTTAACTCATGCTTAAGTGAGTCACGTGAAAGTAAAAGGAAATAATAATTAAATGGCAGTGAAGGGGTTCAAATGTCCTGAGCATTTTTTGGACAAACTCAGAACCCTTAAAAATTCCAAAACTTCACAGGTACAGGTGTATCACCATTAAAATTTTCTTGAGGGAAAGGAAAATCTCATAGATTGCAATGTTTGAACAAATTATACAAGCCACAATGGAGAAAACTGAATAACAAAGATGACATGTTTCACTTGGAAATAGATAACAGAAAAAATATATAATACTATGTTTAGTAGAGTTAAAGAAGATTGCCATTGAGTGTTGAAGACAGAGACAAAAAGTCCATTTGAAACAATGTCAAGGTTCAAGATGAAATACATTAATAAAGCTTACTTTTTTCCAGTTCACTTTTATGTGAAAAATAAAAGAAAAAAATCAATTCATTCAAAATGAAGACACAATGTCAAGAAAAAAAAGACAATCATCTTGAATGCTTCCATTGCTGATTATTTTGTTAAAACGGACCCACATTTTCAAGAGTTGGAATCATAAGTTACCAAAGGCCATCTAATCAATCAGAGACAATGTAGTTTTTTACATTTCCCACCCATTGGTGAAAGAATTAAGATAAGAGATGAGGCCATAAAAGGAAGTAGAATAATATCAGAAATTCTCTGGGATAGACAATAGCAACCATCCATGTTTCATTCGGCCTTCCACCTTTCTCAGATCAAAATGCAGACATGCATGCATATCTTAGGCAAGTACTCAAAAACTGATGTGGAAGCATAGAGAAAAGGCAGTCATCTGTCAGAAACTGTATCTATTGCTGCAGTCATGTGAAGCTTGCTATATCCCTTAAAGAAATATATTCATAAATTCAATTTTTCCTGAAAACAAAAATATATCTGAAAAATACCATTAGAAAAGAAAGATGTTAAACTTTTAATTATTATATTGGTATTTTATTAAACAAATTTGAGGAATCATCTTAGGACAACAGCTTGTATCAGTAGCATAAAAATTCAGAATTGAGAATATATTATCAATTGCACTTTCTTAAGGTATATTAAACATCTTTAAACAATTAAAAGGAATTAGTTTGTAGAATTAATAACTGTCTCAACAAAAATGAAAAGAATAATGATTGCACTGTTTGAAAAAATTCCTTAAAAAATACATTTAAAAAATGTGTATATTGGGAACAGTTGTCTAATGTGATGAAGAGCTGTAAAAGAGTGAGACTCAAGGTCACTCTTGGTCAATAAATAACATCAGAGTTTATATAGTCTTTGAAAGGACAATGGAGGGAGAAACTTCATTCAGTAACTTTTAAGTATTCTTTCATCTTTAATATTGGGGAAATACATGAGGGAGATCCTCATGTCATAAATATGTTCCAGAAAACATATACAGAATGAAAAATATGTGCCTTTCATCCTAATCACCTCCATCTCTCGAATCTCATAATGAAACCATGACAAGTTTCTGGACAACAATGATTTCAGTTTCCAAGGGAATGGCAAATATGAAGTGACAAAGAAGAAATGAGAAACGGTAAAAGGCAGGCAAATAGAAATGAAAAAAACTTAATATGGAATAAGTCCATCAACAGCAAAGATGGTGAGAGAAGTACAGACATCTATAAAAAAGAGCTACTATAGGAAAGGACATAGATTTTTTTTAAAAGAGGCAGAAATATTAAATAAACCAAGGAAGCAGTCATTTTAAGGGAGTACAATAATAAAAGATTGTCAGCGATAATTTACACAAAGTTCTTCTGAAAACAATCAAATGAAAACATCAAAGTAAATATCGTGGAAGAAAATTCAAATTTTTGAAAAATCATACATGGAAACCTAAACCAATCAGGATGCAAATCAGCTTACACACACATTCATGCACATACACCAGCAGTGATAAAATGCCTTCTTTGATTAAGGATATTCTACAAAAATAAAAAGGAAAGAAAATAAGTTAATTTACTGAATAAAAACGTTTGTTTGTCTATTATTTTTTAAAGACTAGTTCTTGCTCTGTTAACCAGGCTGCAGTACAATGGTGCTATTATAGTTAACCACACCTCAAACTCTATTTTTTTATTTCTTTTTTATTTTAAAGATATTGGGTACATGTAAGGATTGGGTACCTAATTGGTCTATGTACAGGTGAAGATTGAACCTCCCACTGGGCTTCACTTTGCCTGGATTGGGTTCATGCATCCTTATTTATGTTGTGTCTCCCCCTCCCTCCCTGAGTAATGTCCTGCTTTAAGCAATCCCTTTCATGTTGTTTTATGATAGGTGTTCAGGTTCCACTTCTCTGTGGGAACATGTGGTACTCAGTTCTTCCTTTTCTGATAAATCACTGAGTATTATAGACTCTAAGTTCACCCAAATAGCTACAAAGTTCATATGTTTGTCCTTCTTTCTGGTTGCATACTATTTCATCATGTATATGTACCACTTTTTAAAATCAAGTCCAGTTCTGATGGGTAGCATGGTTGGTTCCATGTTTCTGCTATTGTGAATAGGGCTGCAATAAACATGCATGTGCAGGCATCTTTTGTATAGAATGTTTTGGGTTCCTCTCGGTATATTACCAAAAGGGGGATTTCTGGGTCATATAGAGGGCTAATTTCTAGTTCTTTTATAAATCACCATGCTATTTTCCATAGAGGCTGAACTCGTTTGTACTCCAACCAACAGTGCAGATGCATTATCTTTTCTCTGCATTCTTGCCAGCATATTATTTTTTGTTTTATTAATGCTAGTCATTCTTACTGGACTTAAATGGTATCTCAGTGTGGTTTTGGTTTACATTTCTGGGATAATTAGTTATACTGAGCATTTTTTCATGTGTTTGTTGGCTGTTCATATGTCTTCTTTTGAGAAATATCTATTCATGTCATTTTTCCACTTTTTAATGGGGCCATTTGTTTTTTGCTTTGTTTTTTTCCTTTCAGCATGTTTGTGTTCCTTGTAGATCCTGGATATTAGGCCTTTGCCAAATATACAGTTGGCATTTTTTCCCCATTCTTTGGGTTGTCTCCTCTCTCTCTCTCTCTCTCTCGATGGTTTCTTTTGCTTTTGCAGAAGCTTTTAAGTTTGATGAGGTCCCACTTGTCTAGCTTGTCTCTTCTGGCATGGGCATTTGGGGCTTTGATCAGGAATTGGTTGCCTATTCCAATATTTGTAAGGGTATCTCCTGTATTTTCTAGGATCCTTATTTATTTATTTATTTGTTTACTTACTTATTTGAGTTGGAGTCACTCTGTTGCCCAGGCTGGAGTGCGTTGACACACTTAAAGCCATCCCAGCATCGACCTGCTGGGCTCCAGAGATCCTTCCACTTCAGCCTTCCAAGTAGGCAGAACAACAGGCATGAGCTACCATGCCCAGCTAATTTTTTATTGATTGATTGATTGATTGTAGAGACGAGGTCTCGCCAAGTTCCCTGGGCTGGTCTTGAACCCACAGGCTCAGGCAATCCTCTCGCCTCAGTCTCCCAAAGTGCTGGGATTACAGGCTGAGCCACCCAGCCCAGCTTCTAAGATTCTTATAGTTTGAGGTTTTACATTTAAGTCTTTGATCCATTTTGAGTTGATTTTTGTGTATGGTGATAGAAGTCCTGTTTCAATCTTCTGCATGTGGTCAGTCAGTTTTCCCAGCACCATTTACTGAACATATTCTCCTCTCCCCAGAGGTTGTTGGTGGAGGATTTGTCAAAGAAGAGTTGGTTGAGAAATTGAGGTTTTACTTCTGGAATCTCTACCTTGCACTGATAAAGAACTTTGGCAAAGACTCAGGGTATAAAATCAATGTGCAAAAGTCAGTCACATCTTTATACACAAACAAAAAAATAGGCAGAGAATCAAATAAAAAGTACAATCCCATTACTATAGCCACACACAAAAATGAAATGCCTTGACATATTCCTAACCAGACTAGTGAAAGACCTTTACAATGAAAACCACAAAATATTGCTCAAAGAAATAAAGATGCAAATAAATGGATAAATTTTCCATGCTCATGGATTAAAGGAATCAACATTGTTAGGATGTCCATCCTATCCAAGAAACTTTACAGATTCAATGCAATACCCATGAAATTATCATTATTGCTCTTCTCAGACTGGAAACAACAATACAGAAATTCATATGGAAACCAAAACCACCACGAATAGCCAAAACAATCCTCAGCAAAAGAAACAAAGTTGGAGGTATTACCTTCCTAGAATTTCAACATTATTATAAGGCTACAATAATCAAAACAGGCTGGAATGGGTATAAGAACAGGTATATAAATCTCACACTCTTGAGCTCAAGTGATCCTCCAGGACACCACACCACCTAATTAAACTTTTTTTAAAAAAAATAGAGACAAGGTCTCACTTTTTTTGCCTAGGCTGGTTTCAAACTCATAGTGTAAAGTAATTCTCCCAAGACAGCCTTCAAAAATGCTGGGATGCACAAGCTACCATATCTGGCCAACATATTTTAAAATGTTAAATTGTATAGCTTGCTTTGGGTTTTACTTTAGAAATATGCTAGAATAACTGCTTCTCATGTTATTCATATTAAAGGTGAACAATTAAGAGATATATTATCAGGAATTCTGGTAAGATGGCCACGGCACAGATGGCACTGTGAGATTCTCGGAAAGTGAGTTCCCAATAACACTCTTATTTTCCCCCCACCACCCCCCATCAGCCGCACCAGTCCCAGGCCTGGAAGGTCTCAGTCCCATGCACCGCCCAGCTACCGCAGCCCCACAGCCACTGCTGTTCTGCCCCAGACGGCCCAGGCCCTGGCCACCTGGAGCTCCCAGCTCCCTCCCCGGCTGCACCACCTCACCCTGCACCATGCCACCATGCCAGTAGAAGCCCTGGAATACCACCTTGTAGAGATCTTGGTTCCCTCACTGGCTACATTGCTCTGCCTGGCACCCAGCTGCTGCCAGCCCCCTCCCTGGCTGAGGCACCCAGCCCAGTCTCAGGTCACCACAGCCTGTGGAGGCCCTCTGCACCCACCCTCGGAGCTTCCAGCTCTACTCCTGGCTGAATCGCTCAGCATGGCCCAAAGTTGCCACCAGCGCCTGCCCCTTAGAGTTCTGGGTCCCCACACTGGCTGATGCGCCCATTCCCATCTCAGGCCGCCACTGCCCAGGGAGGCCCTAGGGGCCAGCCCCTCAGAGCTGTGGGCTCCATCCCTGACTGAAGTGTCCCATCAAACCCAAAGCCACTGCTGCCTACGAGACTACCAGAGCTCCAGGTCCCCTCCCAGGCTGAAGCGCCCAGCCTCACCTCAAGCCACTGCCCCCATGGAGGCCCCAGCACCTGCACCTCAGAGCTCTAGGCCCCCTCCTGGGCTGAGGCGTCCAGCCCCACTTCAAGTCACTGCCGCCATGGAGGCCCCCAGCGCCTGCATCTGGGAGCTCCAGATCCTGCCCGGGTTGAAGTACCCAGCCCTGCCTCAAGCTGCTGTCCCTGTGGAGGCCCCCGGCACCTGGGCCTCTCACTGGCTGACGCTCCCAGCCCTACTTCAAACTGTTGCTGCCTGTGGAGGCCTTACACACCTGCCCCTCAGAACTACAGACTCTACCCCTGACTGAAGCCCCCACCAGGCCCAAAGCTGCCGCTGCCAGCGCAGGCTCTCGACACCACTCCTCTGACCTTCGGGCCCCCTTCTTAGCTGAAGTGCCCAGCCCCACCTCATGCTGCCACCCTGGCGGAGGCCCTCAGTGCCTGCTCCTCGGAGCTCTGGGCTCCCATCCTGGCTGAAGTGCCCAGCCCTGCCTCAAGCCACTCCCCCCTTGGAGGCCCTCAGCACCTACCCCTCAGAGGTACGGGTTTCATCCCTGACTGAAGTGCCCCACCAGAACCAAAGTAGCTGCTGCCCGTGGAGGCCCTCAGAGCCACCCCTCAGAGTTCCAGGCCACCTCCTTGGCTGAAGTGCCTAGCCTCACTCAAGCTACCACTGCACACGGAACTCCAGGTTCCCGCCCAGGCTGTAGCACCCAACACTGACCCAAGCTTCCTCCACCCAGGGAGACCCAAGACTCCTTCCCCATGGAGCTCTAGGCTCCATTGCTGGCTACGCCCCCATGCCCCCAGCCACCCTGACTACTACGCTGACCAGCAACACCCAGCAGTCTTGCACTTTACCTCCCCCCAACTTGCCCCTGACCACAGTGGGTCCAGAGAACAGCTGGAGCTCCAGATCAGGCAGAGACCTGCATTGCCCCCTGAGCTCCACCCACCTCTGTGCAGCCTCCAGCCTAGGACTTAAGAACAAAGAAAGAAGAAGAGGCCCAAGTCATATGTGACACACTGACCCACAGCACCTGGCTGTCTCGCACTCTGCCTCTCCCAGCTGGATCCAGCTGCAGTAGAACCTGGGATCATCTGGAGCACTGTGACCAGGT
Source organism: Carlito syrichta (assembly GCF_000164805.1). Lineage (NCBI taxonomy): Eukaryota > Metazoa > Chordata > Mammalia > Primates > Tarsiidae > Carlito > Carlito syrichta. Next base: position 30,710 of record NW_007256299.1, read on the forward strand.
AGAGACCTGCAGTGACTCACCCACTCAGCTCTGCCCAACCTCCAACTTGGGAACTAAGACCTCATGGTTGTGTAAGGGAACAGTATATCTTAAGGAGGGAGTAAACCAATACCCCCACTTCATGAACAGATTACAAGGCAGTGGGAAGCAGGATTCAGTGTATCCATACACATGGGATCTGCAGATAAATTTTGAGTCATAGCTTCCCCCTTAAATCTCAAAGCTACAAAAGGTACAACCCCCCAACCAACAGTCCAGCCTCAAAATTGAACAAAGCCAGAAATTTCACATAAGGAAGAACAGGAGATTGAGCAAACAGAAGCAAAAGCAACCCCACCATCCCTGAACAGCAGATTTAAAGAAGACAGAGGGGAGAAAAAAGGAAAAAGTGAGGGGCAAATCTACACAAATGAAGAAAAATCAAAAGAAGAATATAGGCCTCACACAGACACCTGGGAGATCAGATACTGAGAAAACAGACTTTGGAATGCAAACAATGAAGAGCCCCAGAAAGATGGTCACATACTACAAACCCAGATATCAAGACATTAATCAAGAGAATAAAAAGAATGGAGGAAAGACATAAGGAAAATAGGAAGGAGTTGATAACTGAGATAACAGCAGTAAAGAATACTGTGATTGAAATAAACAACAAACTAATAAACACAGAAAGCAGAATTAGCCAAGCAGAAGACAGAATCTCAGAACTTGAAGACCAAAATATAAAACCAAACCATCTGTCAAAAACATAGAAAAAAAGCTCAAAAAGACAGAACAAAACCTTCAAGAGATGAGCAATTACTTCAAGAGAAAGAAGCTAAGAGTAATTGGTCTTCCTGAGGCTGAAAGAAAGACAGGGACCACCCTGGAACAAACATTCCATGAAATTTTTCAAGAAAACTTCCCTCACCTCATTAATGATGCTAAAACTCAAACACAAGAGATTCAGAAAATCCCCAGCTAGACAAAAAATGAGAAAACCAACTCCTAGGTACATAATCTGCCTGAACAAAGTAGGTATAAAAGAAAAAATCCTAAAAGCAGCAAAAGAAAAAGGTCAGACTATCTACCAGGGAAGATCAATCAGAATAGCAGCAGATTTACCTACAGAAACACTTCAGGCTAGAAGAGTTTGGAGTCCAATATTCAAAGTTCTCAAAGATAAACAGTTTCAACCAAGAATAACCTACCCAGCCAAGCTAAGCTTCATCAGTGAGGGAGAATTAAAATCTTTCCCAGACACCCAATCACTAAGAACTTATGCTGCCTCCAGACCAATCCTGCAAGACCCTCTTAAGAAAGTATTAAACACAGAAGAAAAGGGGAAAAGAACAACATTCTTCACAAGAGTGTAGGGAAAAGATTGAAAACATAAATGAACCAACCCAAAAAACCAAAAGAAAGGCAGTAAACAAACAAGTACAACAACAACTCTATAAGAACATCATGACAAAGATAAACCCTCACATTTCAATAATTAGCCTGAATGTGAATGGACTAAA